>NW_026940919.1:0-126109 GCF_032062105.1 Saccostrea cuccullata
ACCTTCAGATCTGGGTTGTTTCTCTGCAAAATTTTAATGGATTAACTCAGTTTCCATCAGTAGATTGGTCAGATAGTGATATGTTGCAATCTTATACAGACAGTTCAGGGTCGCTTGGGTGTGGTGTTGTTTTTGGCGATGAATGGAGTGTGTTAGCTTGGCCAGCAAGTTGGTCCCAGGAGATAAAGAAGGATATTACTTTGTTGGAGCTCATTCCAATATTGTTAGGTATTGTTATTTGGACAGAAAAACTAGCTTCTAACAAATTGCTATTACATGTAGACAATTTAGCACTCGTTCACATTATTAACAACAAAACGTCAAAAAATAAGAAAGTTATGGGTTTTTTTGAGAGCTTTGGTCTTTATCACCTTGCAGAATAACATTCAGATCAAATGTCAACATATTCAAGGTATTCAGAATGATAAGGCAGATGCTCTTTCTCGTTTTCACTTTTCGAAGTTCCATCAGCTGGCTCCTTGGGCTCGTCCTTATCCCTGTCCAGTTCCTATGCAATTTTAGCAAATTATTCATCAACTCTAGAGAACCTGGTAGATGCTAGCATTTCGGACAATATAAACAGAGTTTATAGGCAGGGCATTCAAACCTTTATTAAATTTAGGGTAGATAACTCTTGTCCACAATTGTGGCCTCCACCAATTTGGTTGCACACATGTCAGAGAAAAAATGCGGTTTTTCAACTGATTCTTTGTGCATTTCAACTCCAAGCCTTTGACTCAGTATCAGTTTTCTACAATGCTCAATAAATGTTTATCATTTTTGAATATAAACACATCGGTTTTTAAATCTCATTCTTTTAGAATTGGTGGGGTCACACATCTGTATTTAAATGAGTGAAGCTGAAATCAAAACCATTGGCAGATGGAGTTCTGCTGTCTACAAGTCATATATTAGGCCAATTGTTTATTGGAGATGGGTGAACTTAACGTGCAAAAAACCCACAAGCTTCAGGTATATAAAATCATATTCAAATTGTGATTTTATAGTATTTAGAGTAAAGTTCACTGATTTTTGTAAAATCATGATAAACAAAAAGTTTTGAGGAAACTTTTTCGTTAAAATTTATTCTTTTATAAAGAAAAATTATGTGGTATCCATTGGGTTCGAACCCTGGCAATAAAAATCCTGAGTTGCATTCTTCATTTGTATTTTAGGCCTTACTGTTTTTGATGTGTGTAGAACAAAATTTCTGCTGTTTTAAATTTATATTTTCAGCGTCATGGACCATAAGAATGATTGATCGTATGCATATCAACAAAGACTCAAGATAGAGCAGAGAATTTATGCGCCAGTGACTTTAAAGAATTGTGTGTTGTGATGGTATAAAAACAATATTTATGGCAGAATTTTGCAGAGAATGCCACCTCCATGGGGCACTGTTTTTCCAGGTCGGTCAAGGTGGTGTTTCCACTGCTTTGAGTTGTTTGTGTATATGCTGCCATATCGATTTGAAGATCGGCGCATATTTTGTTGTTTTGATGAAAAAATTGTGAATAAATGGCCATGACAAGTACGCCAAACATTAATTATTTGTAATGTTTTAATTAGGTTAGGTCAATAAGGTCATTACAATATTAAGTATTAATTTGTAGAAACTATAATTATTGGTCTTCCAATGATAAAGAACAATGCGTTGTAAGGGGTGCTTTGCTGTCTAAAAATAATTAGACTCGGCCTCGTTAAATGCATTTATTTTGTTCATCTTGAATTATTCTGAATGTAGATGCAAAAATCGTCAGCAGAAACACGAAATCAATGCAATAATTTCCAAGCGTATTTCGCGTAACAACAAACATTATTTTCATAGACTAGTGTTTACTACTTTATGTTTTTAAAATTCTTTCAGTGTAAGCAATTATTTTAAAAAAGATTTTCTTTATTCTAATAAGTTTTTCCTTTCCTGTAAAGTGTGTAAAAAGCAAAAGCAGAGAGAGAGAGAGAGAGAGAGAGAGAGAGAGAGAGAGAGAGAGAGAGAGAGACTCATACAACCCCTTCTTACACAGTCTGTAATTTTTTTTATTTAAGTTACGGAAGTCAAAATTAATCATTTTATAATTCTACTTAATTTCCACAACTTTGGTTCTTATTCTACCCATTAAAATGCAATCAATTTGTTCTCTGTATATGCTGTACGCACGAAATCCTCGTGCATCACCTGTCAATCAAAATCCCATGACGCTATCTAGGTGACCCTGAAAGTCTGATTACGCGGAAAGAATTTCTCTTGTGATTTGAAACATTCTTATGGTCAGTTCCGAGTTCACACCTGTTTAAAAATATGTATTGGGTCGCTGCCGGTGTGCCAGAGGGCGCAGCATGTTTATCACACCTTTCAAATTCTTTAGCTCTGACTGCAGCAAGTGTATAACATACTCAACTGATATCAATCAAAATTCATCTTCCAGATTTCACTACAGCAATGATTATATAAACTTACATGTACTTTGTTAATTTATTCATCCTTTTTTAAACACAAATAAGCATGTATCCAGTAGATTAAGATTTTTTTAAAACATTAAATAAATATGCAGACTTCTGATAAAATTTTAACCAGCTGATTTGTATCGCTTTCTAGAAGGGGGACAGGGGGACAAGCCATTCCGAAAATCATTGGGGTTATGGTTTGCATAATTGACCAATGAACGGTACGGTTCGTTTCTTGCACGGAACGGTTCGCTTTGTGAAGGGTACATTGCACTTTGTGAACAGAACGGTACGATTTGTGCACAGTTCGTTTGGTGGTGGAGTAGCATGGTTAAGGGTCTGTAATGATCATGCATCTCTACAGATTACCATCTCAGATAATAGTGTCACTGTAAATTCTCAGTCTAGTGTATTGTCCGACGCCACTGAATCAAATAAAGGTTGATGACAAACAGGATTTGTCAGCACAGCGGTATGAGATGCTCTTGTGTCTGACCAAATCAAAGCTAAGATATGGTCTAATCATTGATTTTGTGAAACTTTTATCAAAGGAAAAACAGAAGAAGGGTAAGTTCTCTTTACAATTACAAAATAGTGGTACTCAGGGGAAGTTAACCATTTACCAGATTCAAAACGATGCCGAAAACAACTCAAGTGTTTCTTCTATGCATAGCTGCATTACAGCTTGTAACAGGTATGCGGAAATCTATTGTATATAATATATCCTAAACAGCTGTCAAAATTAGCCAAGATTTAAAAGCAGTAAGAGATATTGCAGATGCCAAAGGTAATTGCTAAAATTACTATGTAGATTTTAGATAGCTTGTATCTCAAGGACAGGTTGCATAGGATGATGTTCACATGGAATATTGTTGTATATAAATGCTAAACACAAAATTGATCTATTGACAAAGTAAGTAAAGAAAATAAAAATGCACAGTCTGGACCCATCTTAAAAGGGACATGTTTTAATTACAAAATGTTCCATCTACCTTATCCCTCGATCCTTAGAACTCATTGCAGGATCGACTATTCAACAGGGGAAACTTTTTTTCGGCACAGGATTACATTTCTAGAATATCCATTTTCAAATGATTCTGATTTATGCCTTGCTCACAGATTTATCTTGTTTGTAATTCTATTTTAAATCATTTTTTATGTTCCTTCATGTTTTTCAGTTAACGTAAACAAATTTTGAATTCATTGTTTTACAGAAAGCGGTTAAATAATAATTTACAGATTATTTGTATTACATTTTTAAGGTTTCTTTTCCTTTTGCCCAAAATGGATATTCTAAAAGTTTTATATCATACTTGGTATCCTGGTTTTATGTTTCCTCTTATTATCCTCAGCACTTCATCACAATTAGTCCATTCACCATCAGCAGGATGAAATCCACGACAATCAAACAATTGGAATGGCAATTGGACAGCAGATTCTATGCTTTGAAGTTGCTCTAATTTTTGAAACTACAAGAAACGTCTAGGATTAAAGTATAACGCTCATAAATCCTTTTGAAAACAGAGATCGTATTAGAAATTATTCATTAAATTTTTTGGATGATTTCTGATGAATAATCTAAAACGTCTATATAAACTAGGGCTAATTGTAACGAGGACCGTTACAGATGTTCCCCAAACGCTCCCCAACTCCCTTTTGGTGCCATATTCCAAGCCTCATCAAATAACACAAACTCTATGTATTTTAGTCTTTAACAACGTTTACCCTAAAGAATACTAAGTATATTTCAATTTTAGCATTGCACGCGTGCACATGTGAATGCATTTGCGTAATGACCATATCATCTTGTCTACACTTTCAATGTATTAAATGTTTAAAATACTCAATGTTTAAGCAATTAATCAAAAAGAATTAAAAATATGCTCATTCAAGTGTATTTTTAATTTACTCATTTCACTTGCACGCACGTGCATGCATGTGCAGAATGACCATACCATCTTGTAGGAGTCCAATGTGTCTGTCTATGTTCTAAATCCCAGCTTCTGTGGTTGCAAAACAAGGGAGGTATAGCCAATTAAAGTTTAAGCCAATCAGATTGCAGCGCACGTGCAAGCACGTGATTTCATGAAAAATATTATACATCATATTGTAGGATATCATAACGCATGACTATGTTTAAAATATCAAAGCATTTTGTCTAAAAACAAAAAAGATATTAAGATTTTTGTTTCAGCCAATCAGAGCAAAGTACATGTGCAAACACGTGCATGGATGTGCATGATGACCATACCACCTTGTAGGAGTCTATTGTGTCTGTCTATGTTCTAAATCCTATCCTGTTTGGTTGAAAAACAAGGGAGTTATAGCCATTTAAAATTTTAGCCAATCAGATTGCAGCGCACGTGCATGCGCGTGTTTTCATGACAATTGCTATATATCATATTCTAGGACATCCTAAAGTATGCCCATGTTTTAAATTTCATAGCATTTCGTCAAAAAACAGAAAAGATATTGAGATTTTCGTTTCAGCCAATCAGAGCGAAGCACACGTGCATGCGCGTGAGTTCGTGCTAATTTGACAGTGTTACATTATTTACACTATTAATATATCTTTATATAATGAGTTTCAAATCATTTCATTAAAAATGTAAAAGTTATAGCTATATTAAGTATATAAGTCATTTCACGTGTTGCACGCACCCGCACGTGCATGCGTATGCGCCAAAATGACCTTCGTTCCACATATCTACACTACACACCTATTAACCCTAAAAAGGTTTTAGTTCAGTTGGGTGAACAGTTTCTGAGAACACTCGCGGACAAAAAAGTACCGGAGAAGAAATAAGAAGAAAAAAGAATAACTAGTGCTAATTGTAACGGGAACCGTTACAGATGTTCCCCAAACGCTCCCCAACTTCCTTTTGGTGCCTCATTCCCTCTAAGCTTCATTAAAAAAAACTAAACCCTATGCATCTGAAACTTAAACAACGTTTTTCCTAAAGTATACCAAGTATAAACAAAATTTCTACATTGCACGTGCGCACACTTGCATGCATATGCGGAATGACCATATCATTGTATCAACACTATTAATTTATTATAATGTACTTAATATCTCGGCATTTAATCAAAAAGTATTCGAAAATACGCTAAATCTAGTGCGTTTGTAATTATACGTATTGCACGTGCACGCACGTGCATGCATGTGCATGATGACCATACCCTCTTGTAGGGGTCCATTAAGACTATCTATGTTCTAAATCCCATCCTGATTGGCTGAAAACTAAGGGAGTTATAGGCATTTAAAGTTTTAGCCAATCAGATTGCAGCGCACGTGCATGCGCGTGATTTCATGAAAATTATTTTATATCATATCGTAGGATATTTTAATGCATGACTATGTTTTAAATTTCAAAGTATTTCGTCAAAAAACGAATAAGATATTGAGATTTTTGTTTCAGCCAATCAGAGCGAAGCGCACGTGCATGCGCGTGAGTTCATGATATTTTGACCATGTCCATTTGTCTATAATACATGTACTAATATATTCTTATATTCTGAGTTTTAACACATTTCATCCGGAAATAGAAAAATTACGGCTTTATCAATTGTATTGGTCATTTTACATGTTGCACGTGCACGCTCTTGCAAGCACGTGCGCGCAAAATGACCTTGATTCCGCAAATCTACATAACATGTCTACTTACCCTAAAAAGATTTTACTTACATCAGATAAACAGTTTACAAGATCATTCGCGGACAAATAAGTACCCAGGAAGAAGAAAAATAATAATAAGAAACAGAGTAAAAACAATATGTTCCCAAACTTCGTTTGGGGAACATAATAACTAGACTCTTGTTGCCATGGCAACAAAAAAGTCTTCCGTTCCTGTATGATACCGTTTGCATTGATTTTTGTATGTAGAGAAACGTGTACATTAAGTAATAATTTTAATATTGTAAAGAAACTAGGTTTTTCCTTTCGGTACTTGCAGTCCTTTAATTTTTACTGCAAAAATGAATGTATCTGTTATCCTCATATACTGAAAGGAAAAAGAAACGCAGGGTAAACTTTTGAGGTGAATTAAATTTGTTTTTCTTAAAATATGTTTTAGTTTTTATATCTAACTTTTAAAATCATCTTTCAAAAAGATATAACCAAATTCTCATTTGATTTTGTCTAATATTTCATGAGTTACTGAAGCTCAAATGACGATACCCCCCAAAAGTGAAAATCGAAAACTCTCATTATCTTCAATGTCTCTTCCGTGCATCTGTCAGAGCCTTATTTCTCCTTTGCATGGAATTTCATTAGAGTGTTATCTTTCAGACGCTGGCTATATTTGGCATGGGTAACCACCCAAAAACAACTCAAACAGCGCGCATGCGCCAGTGAGGGGAATAAAACAGTAAGTTGAATGGCTCAAAAATTCAAATTGCGGAATCGTTTTCTTTCAAATTTCGTATGAATGTAATGATTCTAATCGTCTACTGTATGAATGGCTGTTTTTGTGGCAGTAAGGTGGCAATTTAAGAGATGGTAGGACGAATAACCCGCTCGTAACATGGCTCTGTTTCGCGTTAACGTCATCGTCACGGTTGATTGAAAACCATTCCAGACCCTAGCTGACAACAGGTAACAAGTTTCATGGGGAAAAAATTACAAGAAACTGCTTATTAAACAGTTGTTGACGAAAATAGCTTCTATAGGTTACATATTGTATGCATTGATGTATATGTGTAGAAAAACATGCCAGTTTATACTACATGTACACTGTAGTGAGAAAAAGGTTGGTATGTAAAAAAAAAGTCCTCTCAGTACTTAAAGTACTTTGACTTTTATTGCAATTTTAAGTCGTCAACCTAATATATATGAGACTGTATTTATTGATTTGTTATGAAGAGAAACATGTAAATATAACCTTCATGTAATTTATAGCAGTACTTTGATTTTATAAATGCAAAACGAAAGTAGCTGAAATCTTCAAAACGCGTTATCTGATTTTAAAACAAATTATATATTTGGTTTCTATGGAACTATCTCTATTATGCCTAGAAATATCTTGAAAAAATATTCAAAAACAAAAAAGTCAAAAATTGACGGAAACAAAAATTCACTTCCGGTGCGGACAGGAAGTACCAGAAACACATGAAACCTATTTCAAAACAAGGACAATGTCATAATATAAAACGTCTGTAAATTTCACATCTTTACCTCAACTCGTTCTCAAGAAAAATTCCGGACAAATGTCATTTAAAAATTGGAAATTCGGCCATAACTTCGGACCGGAAGTAAATTTTTCAAAAAACGGAATTTTATATAAACTTCATATATCAGCCAACTTTCATGTGAAAAATTGTCAAAATCTATCCAACCATCTCTTCGTAATCGCGCTCACAAAATTTGGGAGGAATAATAATAATAATAAAAAGAAACAATACAAACACTATAAGTCTTCCGTTGTGAACGGAAGACTTAACTAGATACGATCTCGTTGCGAGCAACGAGAGGTCTTCCGTCCGATTCAGAAAAAAAAAAAACTACGTAAAATCGAGCTGAAAAAGTAAAAAAAAAATGGACACAAGGGGGGTTGAACTCAAGACGCCAACATGAAAATCCAATGCTAAATTCTGCTCTCTTCGGACCGCTGTTTCTTCATCTACTTGTACTTACGTCTACAATAGTGCATGTGTCTTAGAATTATGAAAAGCGGGTTACCATTCATATTTTCGCAGAAAACGCCGCGAGTTATTCTTCGCACCTTTTCTTTGGATTGTTCTATTAAAAAGGCGTGATAGCTTGAATTAAATTAATAAGAGAAATCTGACTAGTTACACTTTCATGAAAAGGTCGGAATGTTTCGCCAAAAAAAAAAAAAAAACATACCTCGCCCTACGACGGTCAAGGAATCAGACACCATTTAATATGTTCATTAGGTTGCATCAGATTTTTGAGAAAAAAATACTTGTATAAACGTTATTAAGCGATCTTTTAAAATATGGTTTTCTTATCTTGGTCTTTTCTAGAAGTTTAATATGACACAAGTGTGGATGGGAAAAATCCGAGAGGTCACGTTTTACACTTACTATATATATTGTCTCTTGAAAAACTATTACTTATAAATATGATTTCGTATTTGTTTTTCTATTATGCAAAACAAAAGGTTGTAGATATCGTATTTCATTTGTACATGTAGTCTTATCTTTTTTTTTTTACTTTGAGAACCGGCTAAAACCAATTATAGATGACGTTTTAGAACACTCTGGATTAAAACTGAGTTTGACACGGAATTTCAACGTAACTAATACGTGTCAATCCAAGTATTCCTTTACATTTCATTTATTCATTCATTAATTTCATTCAAGCAAACGCTCGGCTGCATCTATAAACCCCTATTGCGAAATGGCGGAGTCTACGGAGGCAGCCGCCATTTTTGACTCGCTTCAGATTTTTAAATGTTAATATCTAGAGTTTGGATTTATTAATTTTCAAACAAATTATATGTCAAGCATCATTACAAGGGTTTCTATTAACCATGCAAAAATAATTGAAAAATATTGAAAAACAAAAAAGTTTGAAAACACCACTTTTTAAATTTGTATCCTGTAACGACAGGAAGTACTGACAACGAACGAGATGTCGCGTCCCGGATAGCAATTACCACGATCTATCATCCCTGAAAGTTTCATTTTGATACCTGTTACAGTTCTTGAGATTAACCGTGGACAAAATGTCATTTCAAAATCAGGAAATGTCCCTTAACTTGGCATCAGAAGGGAATTTTCAAAAAATCTCTCGGATAAAATAACTTTTTCATGAAAATCCATGCAGTAGTCTTTGAGAAATCGCGTGCACAAAATTAGATGGTCAGGTCGCCAACGTGAATGCGCTTTTTTCTCTCTTTTATCCCCAACGCGCAAACCATTAAGTTATTGGGAGTGCTGCTCTTAATATACCTGTTTATAGTTTTGCAACAGTACACCTGTCTACGAATCAGAAAAGATGGGGCACTTTTTGATAATTTCGCGCCAAACGCCACGCGTAAATATTCGCGCCTTTTCTTTGGACTGATCTATTAAATAGGTTTTTAGCTTCAATGACATTAAATAAATAAAACGTTCTTATTGCCTTTATTTTACTTCAACGTTAAGAAAGTATATTTAACACATTGTACACATAACATATCGTACCCAGCCCAGTTACACTAAAGCAGTGAAACGGAAATTAAGTTTTAAGATTGACACTGAATTGCAACGTACTACTACGTGAGAGTCCAAGTAGTTTTTCACATTTCATGTATCCTTATGTTAAGAATGGTTTAATCAAACGCTCAGCTGCCCCCATAAACCCCTACTCGCGAAATGGCGGAGTTGACAGAGACAGCCGCCATCTCGGGCCCGCTTCAGATTTTCAAATATTAATATCTAGAGTTCAGATTACCCAATATTCAAACAACTTATATAGTAAACATCAATAGAAAGGTCTCTATTAACATTCCAAAAATAAATTAAAAATATTGAAAAACAAAAAAGTTAGAAAATACGCTTTTTTCAATTCGCATCTCCTAACGACAGGAAGTACTGACGACGAACGAAAGGTCGCGTCCTGGTTAGTATCTATCACGATCTATAATCCCTGAAAGTTTCATTTTGATACCTGTTACAGTTCTTGAGATTAACCGTGGACAAAATGTCATTTCAAAATCAGGAAATGTCCCTTAACTTGGCATCAGAAGGGAATTTTCAAAAAATCGCTCAGATAGATCAAGTCCATTTTACGACACATCTTTTTAGAAAATTTCATGTAATTCCATCCAGTAGTCTTCGAGAAATCGCGAAAAATTAGAAAGTCAAAAAAATAATGAGAATTAATAATAACTAGAAAAGAAACTCGTTGCGAGCAACGATAGGTCTTCCGTCCGATACCGGAAGAAAAACTCGTAAAACTGAGCTGAAAAAGTTAATGTAAGACACAAGGAGGATTGAATCCTGGTCGCCAGCGTGAAAATCCAATAAACACGCTTTTTTTTCCCAACGTGCTAACCATTACTCTATTGGGACTACTGTTCTAAATGTACTTGTATATATAGTTCTGCAACAGTACACCAGTCTAAGAATGATGAAAGCCTAGCCACTATACATAATTTCGCTCCAAACCACACGATTAAATCTTCGCGCCTTTTCTTTGCAATGTTCCATTAAATAGGTTTGATAGCTTCAATGAAATAAAAAAGAACGTTCTTATTGCCTAAATTTTGAGGTTTAGAGAGTATATTTAACATATTGTACACATTCTACATCGTATATAGGTGAATAACACTAAAGAAGTGAAATGGCTATAATTCCCGTTTATCCCCAAAGTGAACTATCCCGATCAGTTACACTTTCATGAAAAGATTGAAATGGTTCGCCGGAAAACATGTCTCGCACTACGACGGTCAAGGATCAGATACCATTTACGTTCAATAACTTGAATCAGATCGATCTTTGAGAAAAGAATGGTAATAGAAATTCCATTAATCGATCTTATTTTTTTTTTCTTTTCTATTAGTTTAATATGACACAAGTGTGCATGGGAAAAACAGTGGTTACGTTTTATACTTACTATATACATCGATATTCTTTCTTGAAAAACTATTACTTATAGCTATGATTTCATTTGCACATTTAGTCTTTTCTTTTCTACTTTGAGAACCAGCCAAAACCAATGATAAAAGACGATTAAGAAGACCTTGGAACAAATCTTTAGTTTGACACAGAAATGCAACGTAACTTGTACGTGACAATGAACGCATTCATTTACATTTCATTTATCCTTATGTTACTTTCATTCAAGCAAACGCTCAGCTGCCTCCATAAACCCCTACTCCCAAAATGTCGGCATTGACAGAGACAGCCTCCATCTTGGTCCCGCTTCAGATTTTCAAATGTTAATATCTAGAGTTTAGATGCATCAATATTCAAACAACTTTTATAGTAAGCATCTATAAAAGGGTCTCTATTATCATTCCAAAAATAAATAAAAAATATTGAAAAACAAAAATGTTAGAAAATACGATTTTTTATCTTCGCATCTCCTAACGACAGGAAGTATTGACGACGAATGAAAGGTAGCGTCCTGGATAGTATATATCACGATCTATAATCCTCTGAAAGTTTCATGTTGATATCTTTTACCGTTTTTGAGTTTAACCGTGGACAAAATGTCATTTTAAAATCAGGAAATGTCCCATAACTTGGCACCGGAAGCGAATTTCCAAAACATCTCCCGGATATATAAAAGTCATGTAACGACACATCTGTTCTGAAAAGTGCACGTCATTCCATCCAGTAGTCTTTGAGAAATCGCGTGCACAAAATTAGAAAGTCAAAAAAATAATAAAAAGAACTAGAAACGATCTCGTTGCGAGCAACGAGAGGTCTTCCGTCCGATTCTGGAAAAAAAACCCCGTAAAGTCGAGCTGAGAAGTGATTAAAAATTTTGGTCACAAATTGAATCCAGGTCGCCAGCGTGAAAATCCAATCCGCTTTTCCCCCCTGTTATCCCCAACGCGCTAAGCATTACGCTATTGGGAGTACTGCTCTAAATGTACTTGTGTATACTTTTGCTACAGTACACCTGTCTAAGAATTATAAAAGACGGGCCATTATTTATAATTTCGCGCCAAACGCCACGTTAAATCTTCGCGCCTTTTCTTTGGACTCATCTATTAAATAGGTGTGATAGCTTCAATGAAATTAAGAAAAAAGAACGTTCTCATAGCCTACATTTCGAGGTTTAGAAAATATATTTAACACATTGTACACATTCTGTAGAAAATTAACACAAAAGCAGTGAAATGACTATAATTTGATTTTTTTTTTATTTCCCGTCTCAGAAGTGAACTATGCCAATTAGTTACACTTTCATAAAAAGGTTGAAATGTTTCGCCGAAAAACATGCCCCGTCCTACGACAGTCAAGGAATCAGATACCATTTATGTTCAATAACTTGATTCAGATCTTTGAGAAAAGAATGTTAATATAAACTCCATTAGACGATCTTATTAAAATGGTTTTCTTATTTTTGTCTTTTCTATTCGTTTAATATCACACAAGTGTGCATGGGAAAAACAGTGGTTATACGTTTCATACTTACTATATATATGCATCGATATTGTTTCTTGAAAAACTATAACTTATAACTTTGATTTAAGATCTGTTTACCGTCTTGCAAAATAAATGATAATAGGTATCTCTCATTTGCACATTTAGTCTTTTTTTTCTACTTTGAGAACCAACCAAAACCAGTTACAGAAGACGTTTGAGAAGACCCTGGAATAAATCTTTAGTTTGATACAGAATTGTAACGTAATTACTACGTGATCTATTAACGCGCAAACCATTAAGCTATTGGGAGCACTGCTCTAAATATACTTGTGTATACATTTGCAACAGTACACCTGTCTAAGAATTATAAAAGGCGGGCCACTATTGATAATTTCGCGCCAAACGCCACGAGTAAATATTCGCGCCTTTTCTTTGGACTGATCTATTAAATAGGTGTGATAGCTTCAATGAAATTAAATAAATAAAACGTTCTTATCACCTTTATTTCATTTCGACGTTAAGAAGGTATATTTAACACATTGTACACATTACATATCGTATCTGGCCCAGTTAAACTAAAGCAGTGAAACGGAAATTAAGTTTTAAGATTGACACGTAATTACAACGTACTATTACGTGAAAGTCCAAGTAGTTTTTTACATTTCATGTATCCTTATGTCAAAATGGTTTAATCAAACGCTCAGCTGCCTCCATAAACCCCTACTCGCGAAATGGCGGAGTTGACAGAGGCAGACGCCATCTTGGACTCGCTTCAGATTTTCAAATATTAATATCTAGAGTTCAGATTAACCAAAATTCAAACAACTTGTATAGAAAGCATCAATAGAAGGGTCTCTATTAATATTCCAAAAATAAATTAAAAATATTGAAAAACAAAAAAGTTAGAAAATACGATTTTTTCAATTTGCTTCTCCTTACGACAGGAAGTACCGACGACTAACAAAAAGTCGCGTCCTGGATAGTACATATAACGATCTATAATCCCTGAAAGTTTCATATTGATATCTTTTACCGTTTTTGAGTTTAATCGTGGACAAAATTTCATTTCAGAAAATTGTCCGTAACTTGGCACCGGAAGGGAGTTTCCAAATTCTCTCTCGGATGTAATAAATTCATGTAACAACACATCTGTCCTGAAAATTTCATGTAATTTCATCCAGTAGTCTTCGAGAAATCGCGTGCACAAAATTAGAAAGTCAAAAAAATAAGAAGAATAATAACAATAGAATCACTATAAGGTCTTCCGTGAAGACGGAAGACCTTAATAATAATAATAATAATAATAAATAATTTAATTATGGTTGTAGCGATGTATTTGATTGGATAAAAAATTATTTTATATCGTATAAAATGGGTTGCTTCGTCACAATGACTTGCGTCAAAAACGTATCAATCCGCCTGACGTTACATTCAAATTTTGCACAAATTGAAGTCATTTTGTTGGAACAATGGGTAGCTATTAAATTCATTCCTTAATAATAATAATAAGAAACAGTAGAATCACTATAAGGTATTCCGTGAAGACGGAAGACCTTAATAATAAGAAACAGTAGAATAACTATAAGGTCTTCCGTGAAGACGGAAGACCTTAATAAGAAACAGTAGAATCACTAAAAGGTCTTCCGTGAAGACGTAAGACCTTAATAATAAGAAACAGAGTAAAAACAATATGTTCCCAAACTCCGTTTGGGGAGCATAATTAGTACGTAAGATATGCATGTAAAATAAACCCCTCTCACCAAAGGGTACAAACATGGTAACTTTCCAACTAACTGAGGGTGAATTCGACATGAGAAAATTCAGTATTTTTATTACCTTATTTATTCACTGATTATACATTGCATTATAATATTCCATTATTACACCATTCTACATTTTTTTAAAATCTGAGCTAGTAGCCATTATCCTATGCCTAATTCAGCCAAACAAGGTGTTTAACTTGCTAGCACTGTACTCGTAACCTAAAACAGCTTTCTTTACTAATGTTTTTGCTTCTTCTTTTTTTTCAGCTTTGTTTCTTGTTTGTTTTTTTCTATTTTACATTTTCATATCGCAAATAGAATATCTATTATACTGAAGTACACCATATTTTCAGTCTTACAAAATCTTTGAACATATAAGCAGAGCTGAATATTTCTGTTACAATCGTGCTATAGACCCTTTCACGATAACTGCGGTACTACTCTTTTGCAGGGCAATATGACATATTTTGACGAAATATGACGTAAAAGTAATTGTGTTTTATACGTCATTTAATTATCTATCAACAAAAACTTCGCCGAACGTTATTAATTCCCCTGTGAAAGAGTAGTACCGCAGTTATCGTGAAGGGGCTATAATTGAAGATTTTCGGAATCTCAGACACCTAGCTTGGATTTCTCGAAAAAAAGTTTAATCTCAAATCCTGAGAAAAAACTCAGCTAAGATTTTTCTCAAATCGCGTTTCTCGAAGCAATGTGAAAATGACGTCACTAGTTAGGTCACTTGTGATGAAAAATGGTTGTCTCAGTCGAACTCGTTCAACAAACGACTGTACAATTTATTGTATATCTTAGAAATCCCTCTACAGTATCATATAATAATTTGTACACAGTTTATTGAGATAAATGAGTTCCTATAAATTTAATTAATGATTGGAGTAATCGCTTCAGTGAAGAAAGGCTGATGGTTAAATATGATATTAGTCATCTTACCCAGTGAAAGCAAGTTTGAAAAGATACGTAAATCTGGAAATTTTTACGTCGATTTTATTTTGCGAATTCGGGTCAAAATGCTATTGATTAATTTTTACGTTTAAAAATTTTGCGAATGACCACTGCTTTGTTTACATTTTATTTTATTAGTGATTTATTTTTAAGAAAAATATTTTTGCGAATGCAATGCACTCGCAAATTTGCTAAAAATTTATCTACAGCAAAAATTTCCACATTTACGGTATGTATTTTTAATTAAGCAATTTGCTATCAAAGACCTCCAATTAGCACTTTGACAAAAAGTTGAATATTTGAACAATGATATAAGTATTAAATACCTAAGATATCGTTTACTTTAGATTTTAAACATATTAGATATGATAAAAAGGATGCACCCATTCTCTATCCACCTTGAATAAAGGTCTCTCCTGAGACCGAAGATTTGTGTTTTAATGGTTGCCATGCTTATTTTTGAAAAGGATATTATTATCCATCCATTCTGTTGCCGAGATATGGCCATTTCTGACAAATTAATTTTCTTGTCATAAAAATTAACTCACATGGAAAGAAATATAAAACTCGGAAAAATCTTTCAACTTTTGTGACAGAACGCTACGAAGGGGGTCACGTGACCGCCAATATCACGTGATTCGCGCATGCGCAGAACGGTGGTTGATGTGCATTAAAATTCGGGAGGATTAATTTAAAATATAATCAACATTAAAACCAAATATTGTTTCTTGTATGGAAGTTATTCAATTAGTTTGCGAACTTTTTGATCACCCCTCGTACCTAGGCTTTATTTGGAACATAAATTGACCAGATACAGTTTTCATTATCAACCCAGTATTTAACAATTTCTGTATGTTTGTTCAATCTTTGAAGGGGAAAATGCAACTTTGTTATGTAATAATTACATAATAGTCTTAGACTTGTAACCTCTCTTTTGTTTGTTGTGAAGAACAAAGCATATACTCTCCACAGATAAAAAATTGGTTGCCAAGCTTATTCTTTTAATGATGAAATTCTGCTTCAAAAGATTATTCTTGACTGTCCTGGAGTAAGGGAGATAAATGCTTCATATCTTCAGAAATAAGGGGATTTAGATCACCAGACTTAAGGATGTTGGGGACAATTATTTAATGAATCTCAGGTGCAAAAATGAAAAAAATTGAACACCTTCAAAGGTCCTTCAAGGTATCACACCGGTAATTGACCAATCAAAATGAACTTAGTCAAATGTAGGTCCATACATATAAAATTATTTTTCTTTTCTTTTGAGGCGTTTTTCTATTTTCTTCCAAGCCATTTTTACAATTTTGGTACCTGTGCCTAGTAAATTTTATGTACTTTGTGAATAAATAAAGGTTTTTGACAGGAACTATTTTTTTCAGGGCATAGGAGGCTACTTAATGTGATGCACTCGAGGTGTTCATAAACAAGGTGAAAACATGTGGATTTGAGGGTAGCCCTGTTTGCAGATGGAAAAAGTCCGAAAATGCCGTGTGGGTACATGTACCCCGTTTTTTGGTGTCAGCTAATGTGACAGGTAATGTTTAACACCTCCTGCTAAATATTTTTTCATGTAAACAAATACCTGATTTTTAACGATTTTTTATTCTATATAGAATTATATAGTGAAACCAATTACCGATGTGATACCTTGAAATCTAGTACTGTCTGACGCCGTGACGTCAGACAAATATTCCGAAGGATTGATTGAGCATCGCTGGTTGTATCCTTTCGGCGGTTCAGCTGGGAACATGTTGGTTTCCTTTTGATCGGTATCTGTTTCCTGGTTATTATTGATTGCACCGTTAACAGGTTCATTATCATCATCAATTTGCTCAGGTCCTTCAATTTCTTTAATGCGTTTGAGTTCTTTGAGATAATTTTTTCGTCATTTCTTGCAGTTATCATTGACCCTTTTGTTCCAATAATTTCTAAAGGTTTAATGTTGTATATTGAAGAGAGTTTGTTTTCTCTGTTTTTCTTAACAAGGACCTTATCTCTCTTTTTCAGTGATGACGATTTCGCATTGTTTTTCCTGTCTGCGTAGATTTTCATTTTTTTTTCCTTCTGTTTCAAATCTTGTTTCCGTATTTCTAACGTTCCTTGTGATGTTTGAAGTTCAGGTATCCTCAACCCTTATATTACGTCCAAATAGAGTTTTGGCTGGTGGTGTCTTTGTTGTCGAATGTTGTGTTGCATGGTAATTTCTTAAGAATTGGTAGATGTCTTGTTTTCAGTTTCGATTTTCTGCATTTGATGCCTTTATAGCTTTGTCAATGGTCCTCTTAAATCTTTCTTCTTCTCCGTTTGCCCTTGGCCACAATGAAGTAATTTTCCTGTGTTTGAACCCTAATTATATGGCAAATAGAGAAAACTCATGGCTTTAAAATGGAGGTCCATTATCTGTTTTGACCACGTTAGGAATACCGTGTGTGTAGAAAATTTTGTCCAGTTTTGTCATTTGACTGATGTTGAATAAACAATTTCTACTTCTGGATATCTGGAGAAATCATCCATAACTACGATCAGGTATTCACCAGATAGAAATGGACCACAGAACTCAACACTGACTTCATCCCGTGGTGTATTTGGTAGGTTTGTCATTTGTAATGGCTCTATGTTACTCGCAGATCCGGAAGCAAGACATGGAATATAGCTTTTGCATATGTTTTCAACCATTGAATCAATTCCCGAAAACCAAACTTTTCCCCTCAAGATTGTTTTGTCTTAACTATTTCTTGATGTCGTTCATGGGCAATCTCGACTATTCGTCTCTGTAGTGATGAAAGTATTCTATTCGCATCCCTCTCAGCAGTACTTCCTTTCCATCAAGACTAATAACGCATAATTCATTCTCAGTTTGAAGAATGACTGCAGAATTTGGTTTTCTGATTTGTTTCGCCATTTTCGAGATTTAAGATTCTTGATGACTTTTTGGATGTATGCATCATTTGATTTTCATGAACTATTTCTGATAATGTAACATGTAACTGTTTTAGGCACAGCATTCTGGGCGACAAAGTAGACATACTCTTCAGCTATTTTCTCTTCTCTTGAGTTATCCTTTAGGTGTTCTGGGTGTCTTGACATATAGTCAGCTGGATTATCTACACTTCTTTTGTAGTTTACCATGAAGTTGCAAGCTTGTAGCCTTAAGCGCCATCTCTCAATACCTGCAGTCTTAATCTCGGGTTGTTAAAGATCGTTTCTAGTGGTTTATGATCTGTTACCAGAGTAAACTTTGATCCATACATGTATAGATGGAAATGCTCGCAGCTCCACACGATAGCTAAGGCTTCTCTTTCTGTTTGTGAATATCTTTGTTCAACATTTGTTTGTGACCTACTTGCATAGGCAATTATTTTTCCCTCCTGAGAAAGGATTGCTCCTAGTACTACTGGACTAGCATCAACTAGTAACTCTGTATGCTTCTTTGGATCACAGTATGCCATAATTGTGTCACTCGTCAAAGAGTCTTTTAGTTTTTCGAAAGCATTTTGCTGGTCGGTTCCCCATTGCCATTTCACATCCTTTTGAGTTAATTTCCTCAAAGGTTGCATAATTGTGGAATAATCTTTGATAAACCTTAAAACATAATTCGTCATTCAGAGGAAAATTTTTACTTCGCTTGTATTGGTGGGATTCTATGCTGATTTAATAGTTTGTATTTTCTCTGGATCCGCTGATACTCTATCCAAAGAAAGTAAGTTTCTGTTTGTTAAATTCGCACTTTTCTCGGTTATGCGTTACTTTGCGCTCTCTTAGTCTCTCCAAGACTCGCTGTAGATGCATATCAGGTTGTTCCTGGATTTCACCATAAACGGTAATATCATCACTCATGTTTTTGACTCCCGGCAATCCTTGCAGAGATTCGCTTACTGTAGATTGAAATATTTCGGCAGCAGATGAAATTTCGAAGTTCAAGCGCTTATATCTGCGTAATCCAACGTGTGTCGTGAATGTTGTAATATATCGTGATTCCTCATCGAGCTCCACCTGATGATATCCAGCATTCATACAAAGTTTTGTGAAAAACTTTTCCCGTTCCAATCGTGGATAATTTCATCAACTGGTGGTGTAATGTGTCTTGTTCATAAGATGGCTTTGTTTGATAGACGTATGTCGAAGCACATTCGAATTTCCTGTGGGTTTTTTTCGGTTTAGGGGCGACGACGATCGATGACACCCAGGGTGTAGGGCCGGGCCTTCAACCTTTTCTATAATATTTATTCCTCTAGCTTTTTCAGTTCGGCTTCTACCTTTTTCCTTAAATGGAAAGAAATGCGGCGATGTGGTTGCATTGTAGGTTTTATAGTTTCATCAACATGGATTTTTACTTATACATGTTATACTTACTCGCATATTTCATTGACATCTGTAGACAGACGGCAAATTATAGGAATGATTCCTAGCTCTACAGCACTTTCATATCCTAAAAGAGTTCAATACTGACCTTTCTCCACGTAAAATCTTCCATTTGTTATTTTGGATTTGCTTCAACCGTTCCAACGAAGTATCCAAGGGTCTCTAAGTCGCTAGTAGAGTCTTAAGCAAAGATCTTTGTGCGCGTTTTGCTTAGTTTTGGTCTAGGTTTCAGCAATGAAAATGCACCTTCATCAATTATGTTGACACTTGAGTCAGTGTCTATAAGCATTTAAGACATTTTGCCATTCAAAATTACGTTCAATTTTGGTTGTTTGGTTACCTTTTTGTCTTGTAGGTTGAACACATACTCATCACTGCTTCCATCATAATCCTGAATTTGTTTCACAGGTTGACGTTTGTTTCGAATTCCCTTTGATTTGCACACAACAGCAAAGTGGTTCTTCTTACATGTCTTATGACAGTAATTGCAAGTCTGTCCTTGTGCAGGACACTTTGTTTTGTGCGGATAAGTTCCACTACAATAATAGCATTCCGAATGTGTCTTACTGTGCGTTTTTTGTTCCGCGTATCTCTTGGTTTTCCTTGGAGTGGCTTTGCGTCCACATTTCTTGTCCTGAATTCTGTTTACACTACTGCTATTGTTGTTTTCGATTCCCAACGCTTGTTTCTCTAACAATTCCAGCGTTCTAGCGGTTTTCAAGCGCTTGTTGAGCGGCATATCCTCACTTAGAGCTTTACTCTTTAACTTTGACAAAGTGCAACTTTGAATTATTTGCGATATGATTTCACTCTCTGTCTCAGGAAATTCACATTCTAAAGCAAGTTGTCAGAGACTCTCCTTGGTTTTGCTTTGTTTGGCGGAAAACATATCTTTCGTATTCTTTGTTGGCTTTCGGTTCAAAGTAGTTTTTCAGAGTTCTCGTCGTTTCCTGTGTCTGCCAGGGTATCAAAGATATCATATACGTCTTCTCCTGCATAATACGTCTTCTCTTGTTGTCTGTTATTTTCATCCCAACAAAGAGGTTTTCTAGGCGTTGTACCCATTTTCTCCACTTGATCCTACAGCTCCTTCACTGTGAACAGCAAAATTTGGAAAAACAGGTACTGATTCTGCCATTTTTTAAATCCCAAGTGATTACCTTTCTTAGAATTTAATAAGGCTAACATGTGTCTATTAAATCCTCGTCGCCATTGTAAAATTGCTTATTGAGAAGCAGAACATAACATGTGTGGTTGGTTCCAATACTATATTTATTCTGACTAAACTTTCACACGGAGTAAAACTTTCCTATGCTTTCCAATTCATAACATAAACAATGGTGGTTTTAGCTTCACGAACATCAACATACTGTAAGAACTATATATCTAACTGTCAGATTCAATTACACATAATTATTTCAGTATGAATGGTTTCAATGGACATTACATTTACATACATGGGTTTCAGCTTAAAATGAATTAACACAAAAACATAATATACGTATATAATCAAAGCAACACATATCTAATAGAATGCATTCCGTATGTAATACACATGTATAAAATTTGCTAGAAGTTATAATTGTATCAACCAAATCGTCCTGACTTTTTGATAAAAGTTTGCACCATAGAAAATAGGTACTGTATACAGGGAAATTTTCCCCCCTGTTTTATTTTCGCCCTTTTCGCTCTTTTCGTGATTGGCCGAATTTAATACAGGGTAATTTCAAATTACACAGCATTTTTTCTTAAACAGAACTATGACTGGGCGAATTCAAAACAGGGCAAAATTGATGGCAAAGTGCAAAAGGGCGAAAATAACACGGGGCGAAAATAATCCTGTATACAGTACTCATTTTCAACATCATTTAACGTTTCATCTCTCCAGAGTAAAGTGTGAATATCAACAGTGTGTAATTTACCCATTCACAAAATATTGCGAAAAAAAATCTCTTTCCTTCGGCTCAGGTGAGCTTTTCTGATCACATATTGTCCGTCGTCCGGCCGGTGTAACGTTGAATATTGACCCCAGTTGAAAATTGACCCGGGGTTCATTTTTCAACGTTGAATATTGAACCAGGGGTGTTTTTTCTCCGTTGAAAATTGAGACCAAAAGTCGTTGAATTTATACCCGGGGTCATTTTTCAACAGCTTGATATTTTTTTTTCTTATCCCCGATGACCTCAACAAGTTGAAAATTGACCCTGTTGAATATTGACCCCACCTCAGAATTTGAACATTTTTTGAACTGGGAGGTTGTTTTACGGGATTTATCAGAATCTCTTTAATTATATTTCGGTTTCAAATTATCCCCCTTTTCAAGAATATTAGAAATAAACTTATCATCCCGTGTATATATGTACATTTTGATCAGTACACGATTTCAGTTATCTTCAAGCATGACAACATTTTTTTTTGACAATACTTTCTAAAATCCACATTCATAAATAACTTCAAAACTATTAGAAGGACATAAAACAAAAATCCTGGAAATGTGGTGTCTAGAAAGTGACCCCTATATAATATTATATAGATCCTCGGGCAGAACATCCCATCTAGTAAAATTCAGCATAAAAATTAACAAAATTAAAAGCCTAAAAATTAAAATGAAACACAGCGGTCAAAATGAATTCAGTGATAGGATTTATTTGTGAAAAGATAGCGACCATAACATGTAAATAATGCTGACTTTAAACAAGGTTGGTAAAATCCCTATAACAAACTTATCTGTCAGTAGCCTGCCTCGGCCTAAAAATCGATCGTTTTCGTAGCGTAACCTTGAGAATGAGAACTAGAGTTAGAGTCTGGTATAGACTTTTTGATCTAAACAACTAAAAAGCGCATTCCTCTTCAAATAAACAGAAAGAAAAAGAGAGAGAGGATCCTAAAGTTTTTCTCGGAGACAAGGGTATGGTATCAAAACCCTCTGAAATATTGTGACAAAAAACCATAAACAAAATAAATAAACGAAACGCAATAAACAAACAAGCAAACAAAAATTGAAAAGGGAAACTAGGTTACTAGCCATTATTGAAAACCAAACCATGTTTTTCTAATTGGATGGAAGAGCTGCTTCAAAAATTCCTCACAAAATATCCTGTGTTTTTCCCCGATTTGGGGGGGGGGGGGGGGGGGGGGGTTCAATCTTATATTTTGCTACATTATTACAAAAATTAAATAACGCTGAAAGTCAAGGTTGTGTATATAAGGCAAAAAAATTTTGATTGAAAAAAACTACAAAAAGGAACAAAACTACTAAAACGTATGGGGCTCATTTTCGTAGGTTAAAAAAAATATGTTTTTTCGCGTTATAACGCGAAACTTTCGCGTTGTAACGTTATAACTTTCGCTCGAATAAACGCGTAACTTAGCGTTATAACGCGAAAGTTACGCGTTTATTCGCGAAAGTTTCGCGTTACAATGCTAAAAAAAAAACATATTTTTTAGCCATATATGCATATAGTAATGTTTTTCAGGAAACTTGATCTTTACTTACAGATAAGAACCTGAACGCTGGCAGGAACTTTCATGAATTTATATATGAAATATCATTTTCTCAGAAGTCCCTGAGAAATTATGCGAGACTTGGATAGATTAGTCATCCGAATTTAATTTATTTTAATACCCTACCATTTAATTAAATGAATTTTACTTTTTTGTACATGTTTTTCAGTTTTTAAATTCAAGAAATTCTTTGACCGATTATTTTATTAAAGGAACATCTTCACTTGACACTTTCTCAAGCTGTTTTTATTATATCAGTAACATTCACTACAACTGTTCCACTAATAAATTAAGCCACCATTTTAGACTAAAAAATTATACTTTGTAGAAACACAGCTTAAAAGTGAGTGAACAATGTATCATTTCATGAGTTAACGTGTCATATGGTGCTTTTAAGTAAAAAATATATATTGATATTGTTAATTACAAATTTATCGAGGAGGAGGGGTATACTTTTCTTATTTTTCTCCAATATTTATACATCCGAGGGGTTATTGAAAAGTTCGTGGACCAGCATCATAAATCAAAAAAGGCTGCTTGCACTTTGAATTAATTGTCAATGTTTTTATAAGCAACAAAGTGGCGCAAACTCAAAATACGATGACGTATATCTACAGTGAATATAACAGAGACAAAGAAAAAATTGCCATTCAATTTTCACACATGTGGTGGGACACAATTGACTTTTGTCAATTTTCAGAGAGCTTAATCTTAACAATTTTATTTCAAATTATTTTGAAGTTAAAAAAACGCCTGAAAGGGTGGGATTTTTCCCGAAATTCTAATCATGAAGTTTAACTTTAGAAAAACTCGCATTAACTTTGAACGGTTTGAACAGCAATGAGAAAGACAAAATGTGACGGTAATACGGATTCAATAGCAAGAAATTGTAGCTTATGAGGATCCAAGATCAAAATAGCCTTTTGCTTTTCATTGTAATGAATAAACTATATCAAATTCAGAAGAAAATTAAGACTTATGCAAATGTCTTTGTTAAACAGCAAAAGTTTCGCGTTGTATCGCGAAAGTTTCGTTATATTGCAAAAGTTTTGCGTTATAACGCTAAAAAAAATTCAATTTTTTTAACCTACGAAAATGAGTTCAGAGGGCTTTCGTAGAAAACAGCCCATTCACAATAATAAAAAAAACAAAAAAAACTTTCTTCAAATTTGTATGATACTAATCCCAAAAAGGGGAGCTCATCCCCATTTACATCCTCTACTTAACAAAATAAATATGTATTAAGGTGAGGTTCGTTCTTGAACTGTTTGATTAACTATGCAAAAAAGATCACTAAACCTTTTATTTTGAAAAAAATCCGTTTTTCAATTAAGTTGGACATTAAAAGTTATTAATGTTGTGTATAACTAAATAAGCATTAAAGCGTACGTGCATCATGCGTTAAACTCTAACCATTTACCAAATACTTATATTAGGAATTTTAAAATTAAAATAAATGAAGTGTTGTTAGCAGAAAAAAATTATAAATAAACAAAATTATGAACTACATTGTATATTGTGAAACAATATTTACTAAATATTCAAGATTTACATATACAAATGTATTTCTTTTTATATAAATATTATACGAAATATTGCGATTTTAAGCTACATGTAACTTTGAAATCTAAGATATTTAAAAAAAATATTTTATTCTAAGAATATAACTTAATTACTGAATTAAGTGTGCATTAATTACATTGGTGTTGGAAGCATATTAAAGTTGCGGGGAGGGGGGAGGCTAATTGAAAAAGAAAAAAAAATCTGAAAATATTGACAAGGAAAAGAACTGTCCATTGTCCAAACTAGTTGTCCAAAAATCCTGGGGGGGGGGGGGGGGGGGGTTGTTTAGGGTCCAATTTCTCCTTTTTTCAAAGCACTACCACTTACTAGCTCTTCTTTCTTTGACTAAACTGTAACGTACCTGTTGAAAGGGGGGATGGAGGGGGGCTAAACCAATTTCACATTGTTCAATGCCTATATTATGTCTATCTTTGGAAAAAATGGGTAAGCATCCCTACCCCCTCCCCCCCCCGTTCCCGACGCCGATGGTTTAAATCACAGTTGTGAAAACCAAACTCATGAATATGTGTTTTTATGCTGTTGAATTTTGAACCGGTTTCATGATCAAAATTCCACGACCCGGTTCAGTTTTCAACGGACTAGGGTCTAAATTCAACACCTTTGGTCTCACTTTTCAACGTTGAAAAATGACCCCCGGGTCAAAATTCAACGTTACACCGGCCGTCTGTCCGTCTGTAAACTTTTCATATTTTCGACTTCTTCTCAAGAACCACTGAGCCAGAAAAGCTGAAACTTATGTGAAAGCATCCTGGGGTAGTGTAGATTCTAAATTGTGAAAAACATGACCCCCGGGGGTAGGGCAGGGCCACAATGGGGAATCAAAGTTTT
This sequence comes from Saccostrea cuccullata, assembly GCF_032062105.1. Classification (NCBI taxonomy): domain Eukaryota; kingdom Metazoa; phylum Mollusca; class Bivalvia; order Ostreida; family Ostreidae; genus Saccostrea; species Saccostrea cuccullata. The sequence continues at coordinate 25,503 of NW_026940919.1, forward strand.
ACATAGAAATATATAGGAAAAATCTTTGAAAATCTTCTTCTCAAGAACCACTGGACCAGAAAAGCTGAAACTTTCGAGGAAGCATCCTAGGGTAGTGCAAATTCTAAATTGTTCAAATCATGACCCCCGGGGGAGGAGCAGGGCCACAATTGGGAATCAAAGTTTAACATAGAAATATATAAGAAAAAATCTTTTAAAATCTTCTTCTCAAGAACCACTGGGCCAGAAAAGTTGAAACTTATGTGGAAGCATCCCATAGTAATGTAGATTCTTAATTGTTCAAATCATGACCCCCGGGGGTAGGGCGGGGCCACAATGGGGAATCAAACTTTTACAATGGTGAATCAAAGCATCCTTGGTAGTTTACATTTCAAATTGTCTAAATTATGATCAGTGGGGTAGGATGGGGTCACAATATGTATTACAAGGGGGGAAATCTGGCAAAGAACGGAATGGTCAAAGCCTCTTAAGGAGGAACAGGACCTTTACCTGAAAAAATTCTTGTCAATGAATTTTTTTCGTATTTTTTATATTACTAATTTAATATGTACTTAACATTTTAAAACGGTCCTGTCATGGGATTTCTTGACTTATTTAAAAGATATCGCCCCACAAATACCGCCCTGTTTAGAGTTTGTATGTAGTTTAGATACTTCATGTTTTCGGGCCCATAACGGAGTCCATAATGCGAATTTTTATGCCCAAACGATAAATATGATAGATAACACTATGTACTTAAATATTTCAGAATATTCATAGTGTTTAAATTATCTGAAAGCAATTGTTTTAATTTTATATAGTATTTGGGTGGGATAGTTTCTGCATTTTTCAATGCAGCTTCAACGACAAAAACCTCATTTGGAAAAAAATCTGTCAATAAATATTTCTAAATTTACGATTGAATGTCAGTCCTTCATCGTAATTATTTACTGCATATATATCACAGGGTGAAGCTTACCTCAATATCGCACAGGACATCGTTGAATTAGACGTAAGCATGATAAAAACGCTTCCCGTTTGTATTTTCCGAGTGCGGGAATTCAATTGTGACGTCACACGAAAACATAAACATTCAAAATTATCTAAATAGAGAGAATCTCTGCTACTAAACGCGAAAAAATATTAATAAAAAAAATCTGCATCAGAAATTTATCACGATACATTGACTGTGACTGTTTTTTTATGAAATAAAACTGATCATGACGGGTGTGTGTACTAGATCTCGCTGCACTGAAAATTCAAACATTACGTCTATGACGTCACTTACGTCAGACTGCAGGGTAAAGAGAAACAAATGTGTGTATTGGGCAACTTCACAATATCTAAATTATGGCAAGATCTTTAAAAAAATTATTAATAATACTTTCTAAAATTAAATGTTTAAATAACAATCTTAGAATTCAGAATAAAATTACACAAGAACTGTTGATTTTATCAACGTTTAACATATAAATCATCACCGATTATGACGTAATATGTCTTTTTAGTCATGTGACATGTTCCCTGTCTCCCCTTATGTGAGCGATGTGGCCCATGGGCCTCTTGTTTGGTTAGGTACCAGGCACAAGTACATTTTGCCCTGATCATCATGTATGTCTATTTATGTCCTTACCTCTTATATAGGCCTGCAGTACGCAGTCCCCCTTTTTGACCTTTTGTTGGTGTACGATTAACACCAAAAATTTCTAGCATTAAAAAAAGTTGCCGAAAAGTTATACTTAAAGAAGCCCCCACCCCTTAAAAGGGTTTTCTAGTTCAATCGGGCACTTTAATTTGAAAGAGGGGCTACCACAACCCCATTTGAAAAACATTTTTATACTACAAATTACTATTTGTCTTCAAAATAGTGATGCAGAAAAATATTCCCTCTAATTCAGTCTCAATTCATATATTCATTTTCAAACTATTCAGATTAATTATACATGTACGTTCCGATCATATTTTCAGCTGTCTTTCGGCACTTTTGATCGATTAACCATGAACCATTAAACAGCCAACGCTCTCTTGCTTTATTTGATGGTTTAAGCTTTATTGTGCCCTAAAATGTAATGTCATCAAGAAGTCTTGAAACTGGCTAAAATATTAGTCAAGTATATGACTGTGATAAATCTGGAAAGAATATGGCCCAAAAGATCATCATTCTGCAAATATGACGTCATTAAAATGATGTATTTCTCTGTTTTTAACAGGAAAAGCCTCAAATCAGCCAATTTCAAGGGTAATTTTCCAGTTGGAAAAAATAATTATTGAGGCTAATCAATCGTAATTAAGCAAAAAACACCTTGATATTTCAATAATATGTATTATTTCAATGCCCTTTTTAACCCCACCCCCTTTTCTTAGGACAAAGACTATTTCTTTCGCCCTTTATAAAAAGCAAACTTATTTTGAACAATTTTTCATCCTCATGTGAATCAGTATGCATCCATTAAAAAATTAAAACAAAAAAACAACACAAGTCATTACATACAGTGCAACTTTTGCCATATTTTTCGAAATCCGTGTTCACATGCGAAATCCCCTGTCACAGAGTTTCGCCTATATTTTTCCTATCTTGAGACTGATTTTTATGAAACTTGGTAAATACATTAAATATTCATCATAGATTGGGAAAATAGCAATATACTGACAAGGAAAAATTTTAAGTTTAATTGCAGGTGTAATAACAGTATTTCACTTGGGTGCACATCAAATCATGGCCGACGCAAAATAATTCCGGAATCTCCCCTTCCGATTCAGGCATTTTGATACGAGACTGGAGCTGATTTTTTTTTTAGATACAAATCAACATGTAAACATTCTGTATTGACCAGATTTATTAAAATTTAGGGCGTGCTGATTTTTCCATATACTGTTACGTGTGGGGAGTGATTAGGCCCTGGACTAGATTTTCAAGCACATGCTCGACTTCGACCGAAACAAACTTGCGTGCCTTGCCGAATGGCTATGTATTTTTTGGTACTAAAATCTTTATAAAGAATGGTTTTACAAGATCTGGAAAGGAAACTTCTCAGAAGTTTGTTTTAAATTAATTACATCTGCTCAAACTTGCGCATTTTTGGTAAGAATGTATAGCAGAATTTAATACTGTTGTGATACCTGCAGTAAAACCGAATTTTATATTTAGAAATATTGCAGTCTAAAAATTAAAGTTTAATTTTGTGAGTTTAGACGGAAAATGAGAAATATTGGCATTTTCAGCCGTCATTGCTGTTGGAGCATAGAAAATTAGTCCAGATTTCCTCTACAATAAATTATGTTGACCACGCAACGGCCTGATTGGGATGTATCGGGTTGAGAGAAATGCGTGAAAATTAGAGGCTAGCTTAAGAAATACCTTGCCATCACACTCTTTAACATTATTTACTCATAAAGAATTTCAAAATCTATAAAATTAAAAAAAAAATTAGACCACACTCGGAGCAAAATAAAAATTCTGAATATATGTAAATATCGGTTAAGTTGGAACACATTGGTAACAAATAAAGAAATCCAGAAGAAAAAAATAATTATTGAGGCAAATCAATCGTAATTAACCAGAAAACACCTTGATATTTCAATAATATGTATTATTTCAATGCCAATTTTAACCCTATCCCCCTTCCTTATGACAAAGACTATTTCTTTCGCCCTGTTATAAAAAGCAAACTTATTTTGAACAATTTTTCATCGTTTATAGTAAGCATTCGACAGGGGATGCTTACACATGGGTCCTTGTGTATGGCTTGTTCACAGATTTGTATTGTTTGAATTTTTCTGAGATCGATCACTGTTATCTTTACCTTTTCACTACATAGAGTTGTGCAGTTAGTGAAATAATGCTTGATCTTATCCCCTTTAAGACAGGATGAGATAGGAAACAGTGAATAATCTTAAAAATCCGCAAACATAAGGATTTTTAAGCATTTATAATGAAAACTTAACATTAAAAATCAACACTTACTTTGGTGGTGCATGTTGCGTCTCCGCCTAAACCTGATTGCACAGCGAAAGGCGTTTTCATCTTCTCATACAACGCAGAATAAACAGAATTTACAAAAGATGATTTTCCTGCTCCACTGTCACCGATAAATAAGATATTCAGATGTGGCAGTCCACCAAAAGGTGTCATTTTCTTGATTCTCTGTCGCAGCTCATCTTCATACTTAAGAAATATCATGAGGTTTGATTAAATGTCTTTATTTCAACTCTATTCGAAAAAGCGTGTCGGAAAATAATTCAAAATGTATGAAATCACTAATTTCCGTGGGGTTTTACTTTCGTTTTCAAGGTATTAACAGACCCACGAATTTATGTTCATCATGAAACCAATTTTTCACAAATATTATTACTGAACATTTCTTTAACTATGGACTCAAATCCTCATGAACCAATATATTTTCCTAAAACCACGAAAATTTGACTCAAAAGTGTGTAATTATATAGTAATCTGTTTTCTTGTTACCTGCTTATTCCAGATAATCCCCGTGTTCTTTCGCCACTCCGAACCTATTCAATATCAGATTTAAAAAACGTGTCGACATTAAGAACAATTGCTAAGTTTTAATTAAATGAAACATAAATATATGCGAAACTCTACTGACGCGAAAAAAGGATATATAACACAAATACAAATTGATGAATGGATATGTATAAGAAAATAATAAAAAATATATTTTTCCTTGGTATAGTGATAAAATAAAATCCAAATTCAAATGACAAACTCAAACTTTTATTTAAAGCGCTTTCGCCCCATGCGGCTCATCAGTAGATTTGAAAATGTAAGCAAGTTACACTATGACATCATTCTCGTGACGTTAGGTAGGCAACGTTAAACATAATGATTGTGACGTAATAATAATCAAAATGAGATGCACAGATAGAGTTTAACAGTTCATCTGATCAAAGTTTAGCGCCTATTATTTATGTATAATAATAGAGACATTCTTTATAAAATGATGATATTTTAGTTTAAACAGGTTTATAAAATATTTTTCTTTGGCTTTCCATAATTGTTTATTTTCCTTTTTTACTTTGTAAAACGGAAACATACGAGGGTTGATCCAAAAGTAATGTCACAGCTTACATATCTCTTATATTTAGCGTCATATTATCAAACACAACATATCAAAAGATGCACAAATACAAATCTAATTAACTTTGAAAATTTTATTTAATAATGTTTATTTGATTTTATTTCAAAGATGTTTAAAACATAGAGCATAGGGGATGTCGCCGCGTCCCAATTGAACGTCACGTTTAAAGTATTTTTTTTCTGAGAATGAAAAAGACAAACACATTAAAAGATTCTAAAAAAGCACCTATTCTCTCATTTTTTTAAAAAAAGACAATTCCAGTCAATTTCCTGTCCTTAATTGAAAATTAAATGACGGCATTGGTATTTGTGATCATAAACATTGTTGTTTTACTCTGTTGAATTGAACAAAGGGATTGTCGAAATGGGCAAAACGGCTTGACGAGTTGTAATGAATTTTTGCTTCAAAATATGGGAATCATCACTAGTGATGGTTACGGTAATTAATCATACTCTCAGAATAAAGAATGTAAATAAGAGACATCTTTATAGATGGTTTCAGCAATTTTGCGTAGGTGATGGGTCATTGAATGATCAGCAGAGGACAGAAAGACCGAAAGATATGGGATCGGACAAAAACGTTCAATGTTGTCTGACGTTGTCAAAAAGAAAGACGGATAGAGTGACATGTGAATTTCTAAGTTTGCTACTGTTCAAAACATTTGGACAGAGGGCTTAATTATGAAAAGAGTGAGTGTATAATGGTACCAAGAATTCTTAGAGAAAGTAGAATTGGTGAAAGTGTTAGCGAATCACAAAAATGTTTTAATGAAACGAAGGGGAAATGCATAAAAGTATGACGATGCGTATATTTAGGTGCGGCGACTACCATAAACGCACATTGTTTAAAATCCGATATTTTGGAAACTATACATAATATTTTTTTGCATTTTTCAGGTCTGATTTGAAATAAATAAAGCTTTCATCATGTATAATTTTGTTGTTTTACGTCTATTAATAGGAATTTTATCAGAGTTGTGGCATTACTTTTGGATCAACCCTCGTATATGTATGCTGTAAAAATTCGCCTTTCCCACAAGTAGCAAACGGCTCACTGCACCGCGTTTTCCTTATGCTAGGGTCCCGAATTTGTTGTTGTTGTTGTTGTTGTTAATGGCTAGCACTCGTGCGTTCAGTTTGCAAGTTTGTCCTAAATAGTTTTCATCACAGGTCGGACAGGTTTTTTAATAAATAACATTTTCTGATTCACAGGTCATGTTGGCGTCTGGTGTTAATTTTTTTTTTTTTTTTTTTTTTACATTTTAATGTTTTTTTCGCTGCCCTTTTCCAGAAATTCACATGTTTCACAGCGTTGGTCACGGTACTTTTTGACGACTTTGGCATTGTTCAATGCAAATCTTGCCCTGGTTAGGATTTTCTTTAGATTGGGGCCTGTCTTCTGCTATTAATTATTTGTGACTCCTTGAATACGTCTTTTAGATTTTGAAATTGTTCTAAAATGGGAAAAAATCTCCTGGCTGTTTTCAAAATATTGTGGTTGCGTGGATTTTGCGTCACAACAAAAGAGATGTCGCTATTTTTTTTATCATCCTTGCGGCGAGTGTTTCTGAGGACAAAAGTAGGAATGTTTGTTTGTTTGTTTGTTTGTTTTTTTTTTTTTTTGGTTTTTTTTTTTTTTTTTTTTTTTTTTGCAATTTCAATTCCAGCATTGATAAGATTCTCATGATAATGTTGTTTTTTGAGATATCATTTAAATTTTTCTAACCTTTTCGATCGTAAAGTTGTATCGGTTACTATTGTGCATATGCGTCTTGCCATGTTGTATGGAATATTACGCTTAATATGCGATGGTTGACATGAATAGATATTTAAATATTGGTGGGAATCTGTTTCTTTGCAGTACAGGTCTGTAATTATTATAGTATCATCCGTAATTAGAAGGAGGTCCAAAAATGGAAGTTGTCTTTCTCCATAGTGAACTGAATTGTTTCCTGTAATTGTTTAATTACCGTATGGAATTTTGTAAATCATCTTCAGTTTTATTCCAAAAAATGGTAATATCATTAAGGTACCTTTTCCAGTATTGGCGAATATATTGTGCAAAAGTTTCGTCAAAACTTTCCAGAAGTTTATCATATAGCTTTTCTTCCAAGTAACCCATAACTAGGGTGGCATACGTTGGAACCACTTTGGTACCCATAGCTTTGCCCTTGATTTCAAGGTAAAATGGTTCATCAAAATAAAAATGGTTATTTTCTAAAACTACTTGAAGAGCTTCAAGTACAAATTCTTTAGAAAATCTTTCATTTGTTACATATATTGATCAAATGTAGTTTGAAATTTTTGGCAATGTAGCGGTAATGTTGACCTCCCGAGGATAACTATCATTTCTTCTTACGATGCCCTACTTATATATACATGTCCATTGTAATAATGAGAGAATGATACTTTTAACGGTCCTCAGACTATAATAGAATTTTAAACCCTCTGACCTGATCAAATTTTGAATACTTTGCTATTTTGTGGTAGGAAAGTACCTAATATAAAACTAAATGTTCAATTTTTGTAGCTGTCCAACTGTATATCAAGTCTTCAAGAAGATTTTGATATTATTTCATATTAAAATTTGTCTGTAGTCGGTCCTTCCGTTTGTCTGTCCGTCCGTAGACTTTTCACATTACAGTAAAACACGGATATAGCGAAGTTATCTTGGATCCCCAGCTATATAAAATTAACAACTTTCTTATACGGATATAGCGAATTACGGATATAGCAAAGTAATTTCATGGGTCCCAGTGACTTCGTTATAACCGAGTTTTGCTGTATCGGCTTCTTCTCCAGAACCACTGAACCAATTTCAACCAAACGTGCCACAAAGCATCCTTAGATAAAGGGAATTCATGTCTGTGCCATGCCCTAATTTAAGGGGAGATAATAAAGAAGTAGTGAAAATTTAGTGGCATGTTTTAAAAAGCTTCTTCTCAAGAACCATTGGGTAGGAAAAGATGAAACTAATGTGAAAGCATCCTCAGTTAGTGTAGATTTAAATTTGTTAAAATCATGCCCCCGGGGTTGGGTGGGGCCACAATGGACGATCAAAGTTTTAGATAGGAATATATAGGAAAAATCTTCTTCTCAAGAACAACGAAGCCATGATTGATCAAATTTATATAGAAGCATCATCAGGTATTGTAGATTCAAGTATGTTCAAATCATGACCCCCCGAGGGTTGGTTGGGGCCACAAAGAACGACCAACGTTTTACATAGGAATACAAAGGAAAAATCTTTTAAATCTTCTTCTCAAGACCAACAAAGCCATGATTAGTCATATTGATATGGAAGCATCTCCAGGTAATGCAGATTCAATATTAGAGAGGTTTAGCTACACGTTTTGCCACGAACTTGTACGGGTGACGCCATCAATTGTTTTGTTCTTCGAAATCATGACGTCGAATTCGACGTGTAGCTACAAGTTTAGAACGTGTACCACACTGTCTACATGTACGACATAAACGAGTAAAGTTATGGTTTAAATTCTTTATTTCCTGATTCAGTTGATTGATTTTTATGCTTTAAAACAAGAACACTATCAATTTTTTTTTTAAAGAAATGATGATTCGATGAGTTCATCAAAGTACATGTGTTTTTATTTTTATCAACGAAAAGTTAAAGTGATACCAAGCAGCATGTTTATTTTGTACGCAGTATTCATTTGAAGAAGCCCCCGACATTTTCCTTCATTGAGCCTCCAGGCTTTACTCTGCTTTAAATGGAATATCATGTCACACTTAGGGCCTAAAATAAAATATTGTTTGTTTGCAGTTGCCTACCGACCCACTGAAAATGCACCCGACCCAAACTTTTTTTTTAGCCATTTTGTAATATTATTTTTTTTTCAAATTTTTCAGCATATTGAAATCGTTTCATTTTCAATTTTTTTCTTTATCAATCAGTAGTTTATACCAAGAGTGGAGCGTATTCATGTATAGTAGGCCTATGAAGAACTCTACTTTATGTTATATAACAAAAGTCTGAAAATAATTTTTTTTTCAAAGAAAAAAAACAGAATGCCTACCTACCCACCTACCCAGTAAAAAAATTAAAGGTCGGCAACTGCAAACAAAGAATTTTTTAAGCTTGGCCTAGTCCACGTGAACCTTCTTTTAAAGTGATCAAAATAAAAGATTTTTCACACCTGAGTGGTTCTCATGCTTTGTATATACCTGTAACTGACCATTGTCCGTGACTTTCGTGTTAAAGGCCCACGTGTATCTGGTCTTTCACGTATAGTGTGTGGCATTATGTACTGCGAGACAGTATAACTGATTTAGAAGCTGATATTACGAGTTGATAACATATTTTTAGTTGCAAAAAACTCTATTTTGGTATATCTTTAAATAAGATGCCAAAATTATCAGAATCCAGTTCCGAAAACAAAGGGAATACTCCCGCAGATGTTGTGCAATTATTCGCTTCGGAACAAAAGTCGGAATTTGAAAATCATGACGAGGAAGCAGCTCGAGAAAATTCGTGTCGACCAAATGCTAGAAATAATGTCAACGCTTCCACATCGGGCAAAGGTCCGGGAAAAAATAAGAAAGGTAAAACACCAGTGAAAAAAGTACCAAAACGTAAAAATGATGAAAAACTTACATCAAATAAAAAACCAATCCATCACAAATTTATTCGCTTATGCAAGAGCTCTTGCGGCGATCAGATAACAATTCTAACTTTCATGAACAAGAGAGTGCAAGTGCGGAATATAGTACTTCCAGGTTGGATCAATTTCCAATGGAAGATTTAATTCCGGAATTGGAAAATAAAAATCAAACTTATAATTTTTTCAACAGAGAATGATCCCAAAGTGGTTTTTGATTATGAAAAAAATGAATTTAGCATGCCAAAAGTATTCGAAGATGAAACTAAGTTCTGTGAACCTATTTCGGAAAATATTCCAAGTTTATAAAAATGGGGTGTACCAAAAAGGCTGACATTTCAAAGTACATTGAGGAAATAAAAATTCCTTAAAATTGCAAGAATTTGATTCCTCCAATGATAAATTCTGAGATTTGGAATAATTTATTCCCTAACGTTCAGCAAAGAGATAAAACTCTACAAGAAGTTCAAAAAATCATGGGACTATTTGTCCCAATGATTGCTTTAGCAGAAATGTTTAAAACAAATAAACTTGAAATGAAAAAAGCAAAGAAATTTGTGTCAGACGCCATTGTGTTGGCATGCAATGCAATGTACGAGATGAATATTAAAAGAGGATATCTTTTGAAGCCCTACGTTCAAAAACGTTTCCAGCGATTATGCTCTGCCTCAACTCCCGTTGAGGAAAAAAACATTATTTCCGAGTGACATAACAAAAAGGATGAAGGAGATAAATGAAGCGTCAAAAATTGATAACCAAATAACAGGCCAATCCATATTTCATTCAAGATCAAGTTCAAAAAACTTCAGGGGCAGACCTGCATACAGAGGCAGGGGAAGTTATACAAACAGTTCTCAAACATTCCGAGGAAGATCAAATCGGTCAAAATGCTACAGATGGGCCAGAAATCCAAGATACCAAACACAGTTTTGAATGTAAGTAAAAAATTATCTACATTTATTCCTGGGGGTCTATCGGAGATGAAGAGCAAAAAATAACATCTGATAGGTAGATTTTAAATACTATCCTAGGCGGATATCAAATAGAATTTGAAGAAAAGCCTTTTCAGAATAAAATACCACAACCCATGAAATTTAATGAAATTCGAACTGAAATAGTTGATAAGGAAGTTTCTGAGCTTTTGTCAAATGGGGCAATTTCGGAGTCGAATACTAAGGAAGGTGAATTTATTTCAAATATATTTGTTGTGGAAAAGGAAAATGGAAAATTTGGACCAGTGTTTAAATTAAAAAAGTTAAATGAGTTAGTTCGGTATCATCATTTTAAAATGGAAACTTTAGATATAGTTTTGTCTTCAGTGAAAAGAATTCTTATTTTGTTAGTGTAGGTCTTAAAGATGCATATTTGTCAGTCCCTATTTTCAAAGGTGATAGAAAATACTTGAAGTTTTTATGGAAGGGAGTGCTGTATCAATGCAATGCAGTATTTTTTGGTCTGGCTTCAGCTCCGAGAGTTTTTACTAAGCTTATGAAACCAATTTTCGCTTTTATTCGACAACAGGGCATTTCATCATTCTTTTACATAGACGATTCATTGATAGAGGCAGAAAATTTTGTAATTTGCAAATAAAATGCAAATTATCTTGTGAAATTATTGGAGAAACTTGGTTTCTTTGTGAATAGAGAAAAATATGTATTAATCCCAACCACTAGAATTAATTATCTAGGTCATATAATAGATTCTATGGATTTTAAAATTTACTTACCAGAAGAAAAAATAGAAAAAATATGTTTACATTCTGAAACATTACTCCTTAAAAAGATACAAAAAATCAGAGAAATAGCTAAATTAATTGGTCTTTTTACTTTATCTATGTATGCAGTGAATTTAGTTTTAGTTGGATTATTTTTCAGATATCTTGATAGAGATAAGGTGAAAGCTTTAAGGGCATCAAATGATGATTATGATGGTGTTATGAATCTTTCTAAATCTGCTAGAAATGAAATAGTTCGGTGGAAAAATAATGTAAAAATGAAAAATGGGAAGTTGATAAGGAATCCTCAAATTCAATTTTATTTGGAAACTGATGCGTCAAAGTCTGGATGGGGGAAAATTGAAATGGAATTTCTACTGGGGGTAGATGGAATACGGAAGAGTCATTATTGCATATAAATATTTTGGAGCTTAAAGCTGTAAAATTTGCCCTTCAGAGTTTGTGTAATGATCAGAAAGATATGCATTTATGTATTAGGTCAGATAATAGTGCTGCTGTTGCATAGATGAATAATCAAGGCGGTTCGGTAATGTCATTATTTGAAGAGTCGAAAGAGATATGGTTGTGGTGTGATGATAGAAATATTATTCTGTCTGCTGTTCATATAGCGGGAAAAAATAATATTGTTGCAGATTATATGTCTAGGACGTTTAGTGATTCACAGAATGGAAATTAAATGAAAAGGTTTTCAGTGCTATTTGCAAATCAACATTTTTTCCTGATATTGACCTTTTTGCCTCTAGATTAAACAAGCAGTTGGATAATTATATATCTTGGTTTCCTGACCCACAAGCATTAACATCAAATGCCTTTACAGTAAATTGGTCAGATTTTAATCCTTATATATTTCCCCCTTTCAGTCTGATTGGAAAGATTCTACAGAAAATAGAAGACGACAAGCTTAAGGTGAGCAAAGCTATTCTTATCGTACCAAAGTGGGGAACCCAGTCTTGGTTTCCAAAACTATTAGGAATGTTAATAGCCAATCCAATTCAACTCCCAGTCAGACCAGACCTATTGCGATTAGTACACAACAATCAGTTTCACCCCTTAAACTTAAGAAAGTTGTTTCTATGCGCTTGTCTTGTATCAGGAATATACTAAAAAATACAAGGTTATCAGAAAATTCTATCAGATATATCACACAATCATGGAGATCAAGTACAAATAGAAAATATGACTTTATTTGGCATAAGTGGCAAAGTTGGTGTGATCAAAGGAAAGTCAATTCCATGCAACCAACTTCTTATGAAATAATTAATTATCTGTCCAGTTTAGCAGAGAGAAAAAACTTTCTTACAATACTATTAATGCACACAAGGCTGCAATAATTCAAACTATTTCAGCCTGTGGAAATTTTTCATATTTACATAGTCCAATTATCATTAGGTTTATGAAAGGTGTATTTCTTGATAATAGACCAAAACCAAAATACACTGCTACATGGGATGTTAGCAAAGTTTTGAATTATTTAAAAACTCTTTATCCATTGGAAAACTTAAGTTTGAAGGATCTTACCATAAAACTGTCAGCTTTACTTGCTTTAACAACAGCACAAAGAGTTTAAGCTTTAATATCATTGGATATCAACAATATGACTGACTTTGGTGAATACGTAGTGTTCACAATTTCGGATCTTTTGAAAACATCAAGACCAGGTCATGATGTTAAAAAAAATAATAAAGATCATTGCATATCCTGATAAAAGTTGTTGTGTTTTACACACATTAATATATTATTTGAAAGTTACTAAAGAAAACAGGGAAACCAATAAGTTAATATCATTTAAAACCCACAAAGAGATCTCTACATCCACAGTTAGCCAGATGGCTAAAAGAGGTATTAAAGCAATCTGGCATTAATGAATCAGTTTTCTCTGCACATTCATTTAGAAGCGCATCAACCTCTGCAGCATTCGCAGGAGGTGTTCAGTTAAGGGGGGACCTATGTCGTTCTACGTAAAAGCAGCGTTATGTGACGTCACAATAGCGACGTTTGCTTTTACCTGTTGACTTTTGCAACTGTGATATTGGCATAACGTTGTTAATAATCAATAACGTACACAATTTACAAAAAGAAAATTTATTCATCATAATAAAAGTTTTATTTGAATTATGGAGTTTGTTAATATTAGAATTCTCTTCCTTTAGTTGAAAAATTCATAGGAATTTTAGTTGTAAAGAAATACCTCGATGATATGCTTATATGTAAGTGCAAAAAGATATAAGATAAAATTCAGCAAAGAAAGCGGCGTAAATCAGGGAAATATGTTTAATTTTATGTTTACCGTTAATTGTATTTTTCTGGATAAAACTAAGAAAAAAAAAGAAATGTACTTTTACTTATATTTGCTTATTGATTTATAGTACATGTAGATTTTATTGTATAAAGTCATTCCTAGGTTCTAATAGGTGTTGGTTGTTCACGGGGAAATGGGGGGGGGGGGACAGAATGATTGGAATGAAGAAGAAAAGAATTAATCTGTTTAAATTACTTCTTAACAAATCAAAATACTTGTTTTTTGCAAAATAGTTTTATATTCAGATGGTTGTCAGTGCTAACTTACCTTTTTTAGTGCAGAAAGGTCAATATCTATGACACAAGAGTGCGAAAATAAAAGAAAACGTCATATTTCTCGTTTATTTTATCATAAAGGTGTACTTTTTTCTTTGTTAAAATAAAGAGATGAATCATTTCTTTCAAAATATATGAATTACAACATTTTCACACAAAGACTTTTTAAAATATTACCTGTTATGCATGTCGGAACCGTAAAAAATACGACAAGAAAAACGGGGTGATACTTACATTGTACTCTATTATAATTTTTCATGCCAGATAAATTACAATAAATTTGCCTTCATTTTAAAGATACAAGTCATATAAATTAAATACTTGTTGATTTTGTATGTGATTTGACATTTTTGGTTCTTTTTAGCTCATATTTGGGGTAGAACAATAATATCTGAAAATAATCTATTTTTAGCATTTCACACTGTTTTTGCACGTGCTCCAGTTTAAAAATAAGCACATAAAGGTATTGTTTTTAATACCTAAAAATTAAGAGCAAGTGGTCTGGCAAGAAATGTCAAAGTTTTGAAAATTTCACACAAAGACTTTTCGGACATAGGTCCCCCCTTAAGCGAGATTTTAAAGACTGCTAACTGGGCAAACGCAAAAACATTTTATACTTATTATAAAAGTGAAACAATAAATTCTTTTTTGGATACCATATAAAGGACAAACAAAAATTAATTTTTTTTTCAGAAGGTAGCGCGCATCAAAGAATTGTGAGGATTGGAGCATTCAGTTCTGGATTGAAAATATATAGACATTTACAGTGGATTCATTTGTGTATTGTGATAGACACTGTGGTTAAGTTTGATAAGTTGTTATCTTTGATGTGATAAGTAAATATGTTAAAGTGCTTGGACTAATTATAGTATTAAAATTTATTAAATAATTGTTATTAAGCATAGTTGTTGTCTTGGTTATATTTATTTCAATTATTTTTAAAACTAGTTATGAAGATTCTTTCAGGTTCTAAATTTGAAATGCTTTAAAGATTCCATTGAGGCTCAATGAAGGAAAATGAAACCCTCATCCAAGCATCCTTTGGGATTTGATGAATGAGGGTTATTTTTCGAATTAGCCGAAGGGCTAGGAGGGTTCAAATACCCTCCCTGTCTCATTTAATAATTTTGGTATTATCTTTGCCCACCGCTTTTATACAAAGAGCTTGAGTCAGAAAGTACACAAATTCGCCTGTTTTTATAATAGGACACTTTTGCCTCTAGATACATCTACAGACTGTATATTTTTTCAAACCAACTTTCTTTTTTCAATATCTCTTTCATATTTTCCGTAAAAAGTCTTCAAAATAGCATATGTATATGGCCGAATTTCGTACATTTTACGGAACGTCATAATGACGTTGTGGATTTTAACACTTCTGAGTTCTCATAAATAAAGTGGTAAATATTTATTAATTGATGAGAATTTCACAAAAATGTATTTTACAATATATTACAGATAGTACTTAGATATTTTGTTAATAAAAGATAACTTAATTTGGAATTATAACGTCAGGTGTAAACAAGCATAGGTACATGTACAAGTTAAAATGACAGCGTGTCCGTTCAGCACCCGTGTGTTTATCGCGGTACACGTAAATAATTAGATACGTTGTAACGTTTCATTATTGACATTGATAATGTTTTAAAATAATAAATTCATTAATAAATTACATAAACTTTATGCATTTGATATTTTAATCAACCTGTATATATAAAGCCAAGTCCAGGAACGTAGCAACCCGAGGATGTTAAATGTTAGAATAAAAATAGTACTGGTCACACAATTGATTGCGCCCATGGGAAAAGAAAAGGGCCCTTTTTAGCAATGTTTATGCATTTTGAGTTTTTCACGGATTTTGATAGAGTAAGGTTAAAAGTTGTCAAATATGAATTTTTTTGGTCCTACGTCTACTCTAAGTAGGTTTTTTCTTCATTTTAATCAAAGATACTTCAACAAGTTCATAATGACTTCATGTTTTTCAACAACGTCAAACGTTTTCAGAGTGAACGTAAAATGATTTTCTTTTGTAATTTTACTACGGTAATTAATAGTTACATAATATTTAATATTTGCCCATGCACATTATTTTTTTTTTTTTATCTCATTGTCTCTTTTAATTATTAATAATTATTTAATAGTTACATGTATATATATTATGGATTCAGCAGTGGTGTTTAGTATTATCAGGGGGAAACCTGAACAGCTAGCGGGGGACATCCATTCAGTCTTTTTGGAAACAATTATTTTCTCAAACAAAATATTTACTAGTAATCCATAAAAAAGTCATTTGATAAGACTGTAGAATTCATTAGAAAATTATTATAATTTAAACATTGCTCTCAATAGGTCAAGATGTTTTTTTGTTTTTGTTTTTGCTTGAATTCAGCATAAAACGGTATATCTTTGGTTACCATATATGTGAAAATTAATTTTAAAAAACTATATCTGGAACAATAATACGCTACCTCAATGCTACTGCGAAGTGAAAATTTATCTGATCGTTCTTTTTCTTCTAAATTTCATATAAAGACAGAAAAATTGCGAAGAATGGTAACATGTTATTACGCTATACAAAAGACAGTGAATAAAAAGGGAATTCGAGTCATTCACTGCATCTATAAGATTGTCTGTCTGCATGGGGTGAATAATGACACTGCTTTTTGGAAAATAAAAAGGATACACGAAATATTTTTCAGTCTAGCAGTTAAAATATTTTAATATTTACAAATCAAAAAGGTGGAAATTTCATAAACAAATGAATGAGTTATGATCTGCACACAATTAAATAATAGATCTATAGACCCAGAATTAATGTGTGCGTTGGTGAGGAACGGGGGGGGGGGTGGTAAAAATCTAAATGGCAGAAACTTACAATTCCTCTGAACACGACTTAAAATAAATAAATACATATTTTTTACCTCCCAAGTTTTAGGTGCACAGGCGTAGAGAACACTGCGTATAATGTTTATTCCTCATATGTAAGACAGTACCGGTGTTCCATACACATTCTCCAACAAAGAACACCTCTAAAAAGGGTACCACGTGATATTTTACGCACGGACTTGTGAAGATATTCTTTTTACCGTCTTCCTTGGAAGACGGTATTGTATAGTTGAAGTTTTTTACAGTCTTCGGACTATGCACTTCCTCTCTTTTGTGATTGGTAGAAAATGCATGATGAGAAAATTTTCAATTATTTCATTGGTTGAAATGCTGTTCAAGGCAAGGGAGATAACTTTCTGATGCTCTAATTTTCGTACGACTTAACAATTTTGCAAGATTTTCAATCTTAAAAAAAAAAATGACAAAACGAACAACAAAATCAGCAGTAATTAATTCCTAATAACATGATTTTTTGTATAGCAAAAAAAAAAAATCTCTTTAACTTCATTATAAATAAAATTTGATTTTTATTGCTTGCAGGCTTTACAATTTGTTATTATTCTTTTCCCCTTTCTTGTTTGAAGAAGGAAATGGAATCAGCCGAGGTTTGCCGAAAGCTCTCGGCGAGTCAAAGTTTACGGAGATGACCAAGCGACAACCGTGATAGGGCTAATGCCAGTAAAAAGCTAATGTAGAAATACCAAATCAAGAAATTCAAAAGAATTATACGGCCTAATAGGTGTAGATCAGTTTACAGTTTAAAATTGTTGCTAAAGACGGGAAGCTTTTTAAAAAAGCTCTACTTGTTCTCAAAGTAATCATCCTCATGTTTTAGCAAAATGTTATCACGATCATCAATTGACTTTGCAAAGTTTTTAGAAGAAATAATAAATGGATTTATTTTAAATAATCTATACAGCGTGTTTATTGACAATCACTAGACATGGTTGAAGTTTCATTTTTCCCTGTCATCTTTCTGCTTTTCAACATTTTCAACTATTTTCGACACTTGTGTATTTTTGAGCAATACCTATACTTCGTTGAACGAATACTTCTGAGAGCAGCATATTAGCAAACTTCTAATGCTAGAACGCCGCTAAATCAGAGGCAGATCCTCTAGTGTGCGCACCCTCTTTCGATTTTTTAAAACAATATTTACTAAGCTGAAAACACAATTATTAAAATCAGGTTTCCTTATTTTGTGTATGTGAGGGTGTGTGTGTTTGTGAATTTAACCCTATGGCAGGGTGCCCCTAATTTTTTTTTATCTTGAATTATTCCTTACATCCAATCTATCGAAATATTTAGGGACGGCCTGCCCTGAAAGACTTCTAGGACAAAATTATTTTCTAAATGTCACTTTTTCGGTCTTTTTTTTTTTTTTTTTTTGTGAAAACACCCTATGATGAGCGATGTCGGAAACCACATTTTTACCACTCTTTTTATAACATATGTCATAATTATTCATACATCAAACACAGAACAGAAACATTTCCTCCTTTCTGAGATTATTCTGATAATAAATTGATA
This sequence comes from Saccostrea cuccullata, assembly GCF_032062105.1. NCBI lineage: Eukaryota > Metazoa > Mollusca > Bivalvia > Ostreida > Ostreidae > Saccostrea > Saccostrea cuccullata. Next base: position 43,921 of record NW_026940919.1, read on the forward strand.
AATTTATTATTTATATATAAAGGCCGGCTAAATATTACAGTATTCCTATATTACATATGTTGCCTTTTTAACAGGATGCTTATAGACACCCCCAACCCTAAAGCATACACACGGAAAACGAGGCCACATGCAGACTTGGGCTGACATATTTTAAAAATCACGATTTTATGAATATATTGGGTCATTTACTAAGAATAATTTTTAAAAAGCATAATCTACATATTATTGAAATATTAGTGGACCTCTCTCTCACTCTCTCGCGCGCTCTCTGGAACATGCTGACTACCTTTTAATATTCAGACTAAATGAAAAATATCAATGTCTCAGCAAAATATAACCATAAAAAGATTGAGTAAACATATACATCTGTACCTGTAGACATTTACAAGTTAATCGCTTGCGATCTACCCGATACGCGATAATGATTATGTAACACACAGAATATATATTGAAGCCTTTGTACTAACTTTAAATAGTAACAATGTTATTTATCTAAATTTTTCAAAAATTGATATTTTTTGAACATCTAGAGTTATTGATCTACCGAGTACGAAAAATAGGTTCCCTAAAAACTTTGAAGCTAGCAGCCAATAACAGCAGCCACTAAGCCCGTAGAAGCTAGCAGCCAATAAGGAAATTCATCAAAGAACTGAGAGTACTGAGAGGCAGTACTGTTTTTAATACTTTATTTTAGATAATTAAGGGTTAATAATTGGATAATTAATGCGAAAATTAATTATATAATGAATCAGATACTCGGAGGCAGTAAGGCTCACCTGAAAAAATGTTCTTTTTTTGAAACTGAAAAAATAGAAATAAATTACCCAACCATCTTAGTCCACTTCATCAAACAAGCACTAAGACAGTCATGTTTAACTACTTCAAGGAGAATGCCTTTTCAACTCTTTCAGGGATCTCAAGAATATGACAGGGCCAATAAGCTAACCTGAAAATTGGTTACTCTATCGATTGTAAACTGAAAAATTACACAAGTGTAAACTACGTTGAAGTATGTTTCGAACATTATAATCCGGGCAACTTTAAGGGTCTATAAGACTATTAATAAATGTTATCAGTAATAAGTGGTGGTGGTGCCACCAAGTGGTCCCAAGAGCATTTTTAATATATAAGAGGCAGGTATTATACTCATGATTTATAAAGTGCCCACCATATCGTAACTAGGGCAAGGTAGAAGGGCCCCAGGACTTTTGTTTCCTGCTATAAGAACGGGTTTGTAGTGGTACCACCAGGTGGTGCCAAGTGCGTAGAGTATATTTCAAGCAATCAATTGTCATCAATTATTGGCCACTTGAACAAACTATCACTGGGGATGGATTAAGGGCCTTAGGAAGTATCCCTTGTCAACCTTTCAAAGGGTCCCAGGGACCACAAAGGGCTAGTAGGCAAACCTGGACGTTGGCTTTTACATTATATCCCGAAAAAAACCCATTAGAGAACAGCTATTCTTTGAAGTGTCAACCAATGATTATTGGGGCAAGGTAGAGGGCTTTTACGGATATCATTTCCCACTTTCAAAATGGGGCTGTAGTGGTACCACCAAGTGGTGCCAAGTGGCTGGGGCATATTTCAAGCATTCATTTGCCATGTATTATTGTGCACCTGGACAAACTATCACTGGAATGGGTTCAGGATCTTAGGGGGGATATCCTTTGACAGAGTTCTGTAGAGTCCCAGGGTCTGGAAAGGGCCAGCAAGCTTACCTGAACTTTGCTGTTTTTTTTATAATTGCATATTGAAAACAGAAAAAAGTCATATATTATACCCCTTATCTTTCAAGTGTTCACCAAATGATTATTGGGGCAAGGTAGAGGGGTCCTAGGGCTATCATTTCCCACCTTCAAAATGGGGCTGTAGTGGCACCACCAAGTGGTGCCAAGTGGCTGGGGCATATTTCAAGCATTCATTTGTCCTCCATTTCTGGGAACCTGAACCATCTTTCACTGGGGATGGGTTAAGGGTCTTAGGGGGTATCCCCTGACAAAGTTTCAAAAAGTCCCAGGGGCTGGGTAGGGTCGGTTAGCTAACCTGAACTTTGATGTTTTTCATCATTGTATATTGTGAAACGGGAAAAGGTCAGCTATTATACGCCTTATCTTTGAAGTGTTCACCAAATGATTATTGGGGCAAGGTAGAGGGGTCCTAGGGCTATCATTTCCCACCTTCAAAATGGGGCTGTAGTGGCACCACCAAGTGGTGCCAAGTGCGTGGGGCATATTTCAAGCATTCATTTGTCCTCCATTTCTGGGAACCTGAACCATCTTTCACTGGGGATGGGTTAAGGGTCTTAAGGGGTATCTCCTGTCAAAGTTTCAAAGGGTCCCAGGGATTGGGAAATGCCGGTCAGCTAACCTGAACTTTGATGTTTTTTCATCATTGCATATTGTGAAACGGGAAAAGGTCAGCTATTATACGCCTTATCTTTGAAGTGTTCACCAAATGATTATTGGGGCAAGGTAGAGGGGTCCTAGGGCTATCATTTCCCACCTTCAAAATGGGGCTGTAGTGGCACCACTTGGTGGTGCCAAGTGCGTGGGGCATATTTCAAGCATTCATTTGTCCTCCATTTCTGGGAACCTGAACCATCTTTCACTGGGGATGGGTTAAGGGTCTTAGGGGGTATATCCTGTCAAAGTTTCAAAGGGTCCCAGGGGTTGGGAAAGGCCGGTCAGCTAACCTGAACTTTGATGTTTTTTCATCATTGCATATTGTGAAACGGGAAAAGGTCAGCTATTATACGCCTTATCTTTGAAGTGTTCACCAAATGATTATTGGGGCAAGGTAGAGGGGTCCTAGGGCTATCATTTCCCACCTTCAAAATGGGGCTGTAGTGGCACCACCAAGTGGTGCCAAGTGCGTGGGGCATATTTCAAGCATTCATTTGTCCTCCATTTCTGGGAACCTGAACCATCTTTCACTGGGGATGGGTTAAGGGTCTTAAGGGGTATCTCCTGTCAAAGTTTCAAAGGGTCCCAGGGGTTGGGAAAGGCCGGTCAGCTAACCTGAACTTTGATGTTTTTTCATCATTGCATATTGTGAAACGGGAAAAGGTCAGCTATTATACGCCTTATCTTTGAAGTGTTCACCAAATGATTATTGGGGCAAGGTAGAGGGGTCCTAGGGCTATCATTTCCCACCTTCAAAATGGGGCTGTAGTGGCACCACCAAGTGGTGCCAAGTGCGTGGGGCATATTTCAAGCATTCATTTGTCCTCCATTTCTGGGAACCTGAACCATCTTTCACTGGGGATGGGTTAAGGGTCTTAGGGGGTATCTCCTGTCAAAGTTTCAAAGGGTCCCAGGGGTTGGGAAAGGCCGGTCAGCTAACCTGAACTTTGATGTTTTTTCATCATTGCATATTGTGAAACGGGAAAAGGTCAGCTATTATACGCCTTATCTTTGAAGTGTTCACCAAATGATTATTGGGGCAAGGTAGAGGGGTCCTAGGGCTATCATTTCCCACCTTCAAAATGGGGCTGTAGTGGCACCACCAAGTGGTGCCAAGTGCGTGGGGCATAATTGAAGCATTCATTTGTCCTCCATTTCTGGGAACCTAAACCATCTTTCACTGGGGATGGGTTAAGGGTCTTAGGGGGTATCCCCTGTCAAAGTTTCAAAGGGTCCCAGGGGTTGGGAAAGGCCGGTCAGCTAACCTGAACTTTGATGTTTTCTCATCATTGCATATTGTGAAACGGGAAAAAGTCAGCTATTATACGCCTTATCTTTGAAGTGTTCACCAAATGATTATTGGGGCAAGGTAGAGGGGTCCTAGGGCTATCATTTCCCACCTTCAAAATGGGGCTGTAGTGGCACCACTTGGTGGTGCCAAGTGCGTGGGGCATATTTCAAGCATTCATTTGTCCTCCATTTCTGGGAACCTGAACCATCTTTCACTGGGGATGGGTTAAGGGTCTTAGGGGGTATCTCCTGTCAAAGTTTCAAAGGGTCCCAGGGGTTGGGAAAGGCCGGTCAGCTAACCTGAACTTTGATGTTTTTTCATCATTGCATATTGTGAAACGGAAAAAGGTCAGGTATTATACGCCTTATCTTTGAAGTGTTCACCAAATGATTATTGGAGCAAGGTAGAGGGGTCCTAGGGCTATCATTTCCCACCTTCAAAATGGGGCTGTAGTGGCACCACTTGGTGGTGCCAAGTGCGTGGGGCATATTTCAAGCATTCATTTGTCCTCCATTTCTGGGAACCTGAACCATCTTTCACTGGGGATGGGTTAAGGGTCTTAGGGGGTATCTCCTGTCAAAGTTTCAAAGGGTCCCAGGGGCTGGGAAAGGCCGGTCAGCTAACCTGAACTTTGATGTTTTTTCATCATTGCATATTGTGAAACGGGAAAAGGTCAGCTATTATACGCCTTATCTTTGAAGTGTTCACCAAATGATTATTGGGGCAAGGTAGAGGGGTCCTAGGGCTATCATTTCCCACCTTCAAAATGGGGCTGTAGTGGCACCACCAAGTGGTGCCAAGTGCGTGGGGCATATTTCAAGCATTCATTTGTCCTCCATTTCTGGGAACCTGAACCATCTTTCACTGGGGATGGGTTAAGGGTCTTAGGGGGTATCTCCTGTCAAAGTTTCAAAGGGTCCCAGGGGTTGGGAAAGGCCGGTCAGCTAACCTGAATTTCGATTTTTTTTCATCATTGCATATTGTGAAACGGGAAAAGGTCAGCTATTATACGCCTTATCTTTGAAGTGTTCACCAAATGATTATTGGGGCAAGGTAGAGGGGTCCTAGGGCTATCATTTCCCACCTTCAAAATGGGGCTGTAGTGGCACCACTTGGTGGTGCCAAGTGTGTGGGGCATATTTCCAGCATTCATATTTTATTCATTGGCGGCCTCCAGAACAAACTAACGCTGGGGATGGGTATGGGGCCTTAGGGGGTATCCCTTGACAGATTTCTGCAGGGTCCTAGGAGCTGGAAGGGTCCAGTTAGCTAACCTGAACTTTGATGTTTTTCATCATTGTGCATTGGGAAACGGGAAAAGGGCAGTTATTATACGCCTTATCCTTGAAGTGTTCATCAAATGATTATTGGGGCAAGGTAGAGGGGCCCTAGGGCTATCATTTCCCACTTTCAGAATGGGGCTGTAGTGGCACCACCAAGTGGTGCCAAGTGCGTGGGGCATATTTCAAGCATTCATTTGTCCTCCATTTCTGGGCACGTGAACCAACTATCACCGGGGATGGGTTAAGGGTCCTAGGGGGTACCCCCTGTCAACGTTTCCATATGTCCCAGGGGCTGGGAAGGGCCTGTTAGCTAACCTGAACTTTGAGGTTTTTCATCATTGTACATGTATTTTATGAAACGGAAAAAGGTCAGCTATTATACGCCTTATCTTTGAAGTGTTCACCAAATGATTATTGGGGCAAGGTAGAGGGGTCCTAGGGCTTTTATTTCCCACCTTCAAAATGGGGCTGTAGTGGCACCACCAAGTGGTGCCAAGTGGGTGGGGCATATTTCAAGCATTCATTTGTCCTCCATTTCTGGGAACCTGAACCATCTTTTACTGGGGATGTTTTAAGGGTCTTAGGGGGTATATCCTGTCAAAGTTTCAAAGGGTCCCAGGGTCTGGGAAAGGCCGGTCAGCTAACCTGAACTTTGATGTTTTTTTCACCATTGCATATTGTGTAACGGGAAAAGGTCAGCTATTATACGCCTTATCTTTGAAGTGTTCACCAAATGATTATTGGGGCAAGGTAGAGGGGTCCTAGGGCTATCATTTCCCACTTTCAGAATGGGGCTGTAGTGGCACCACTTGGTGGTGCCAAGTGCGTGGGGCATATTTCCAGCATTCATATTTTATTCATTGTCGGCCTCCAGAACAAACTAACACTGGGGATGGGTAAGGGGCCTTAGGGGGTATCCCTTGACAGATTTCTGCAGGGTCCTAGGGGCTGGAAGGGTCCAGTTAGCTAACCTGAACTTTGATGTTTTTCATCATTGTACATTGGGAAACGGGAAAAGGGCAGTTATTATACGCCTTATCCTTGAAGTGTTCATCAAATGATTATTGGGGCAAGGTAGAGGGGCCCTAGGGCTATCATTTCCCACTTTCAGAATGGGGCTGTAGGGGCACCACCAAGTGGTGCCAAGTGCGTGGGGCATATCTCAAGCATTCATTTGTCCTGCATTATTGGGCACGTGAACCAACTATCACCGGGGATGGGTTAAGGGTCCTAGGGGGTACCCCCTGTCAACGTTTCCATATGTCCCAGGGGCTGGGAAGGGCCTGTTAGCTAACCTGAACTTTGAGGTTTTTCATCATTGTACATGTATATTGTGAAACGGAAAAAGGTCAGCTATTATACGCCTTATCTTTGAAGTTTTTACCAAATGATTACTGGGGCGATGTAGAGGGGCCCTAGGGCTATCATTTCCCACTTTCAAAATGGGGCTGTAGTGGTACCCCTAAGTGGTGCCAAGTGTGTGGGTATATTTCAAGCATTCATTTGTGCTGCTTTATTGGGCACCTAAACCAACTATCACCGAGGATGGGTTAAGGGTCTTAGAGGGTATCCCCTGTCAACGTTTCAAAATGTCCCAGGGGCTGGGATGGGCCGGTTAGCTAACCTGAACTTTGAGGTTTTTCATCATTGTATATTGTGAAACGGGAAAAGGTCAGCTATTATAGGCTTATTCTTATCTTATGTCACCTATAACTTCAACATTATCTGTCAAACTGAACGCGACATGTGTCGCAAATTTGTAAACAAAGTATAGACACGGCAGTTCTATTGTATCCTAGGCTTTCAATTATTAACTCGATCGTTCAAAGTTGAAACCAATCGAAATAATTTGTTTTTACAGAAAATCTGCAATTTTATTATACACCAATCGTGTTTCTCAAAACTATTTAGTACGGATTACTGTCTTGTTCAGCCAGGAAGTTTGAACTCGTGACGTAGTGTCTAGAATGTATGCCTTTCAAGCAGAGTTCGATACCGGCTGGGTGCATTTTAAATTTTTTTTTAATTATGCCCCCGGAAATGAAGTTTTGGGGGTATATAGGGGTGTCCGTCTGTCTGCCTCTCTGTCTCTCTGCTTGTCCGTCCGCAAAAACTTTATCCTTGTTCATAACTTTTGATTTAGTAGAGCTATGATATTCATATTCCACATGTGTATTTCTAGAGGAAAGACCTTCTTTTGGGTACCACCAAATTTGACCTTTTGACCTTGATCTTGAGGTTTGACCCACTTTTACACAAAAATTTTGAATTTTTACTTTGGCCATATCTTTTGTACAGTATATACCAGGACATTTATACTTTACCTATGTATTTTTTGTGGCAAGGCCTTTCATTGGATACCACAAACCTTGACTTTTTGACCTTGACCTTGGATATTTACGTACTTATGAAAAAACTTTAAGCTTGGCTATAACTTTTGAACAGAAAGTGCTAGGGCTTTCATACTTCACATATGTAATTCTTGTGAGAAAACGCTTCACTGGATTCCAAGAACCTTGATCCCTTGACCTTGGAGTTTGACCTACTTTAAAAATACAACTTTGAACATAATTTTTGAAGGGTTAGTACTAGGGCTTTCATACTTCACATGTTTAATTCTTGTGAAAAGACCTCTCATTTGATACCAAAACCTTGACATTTTGACCTTGACCCACTTTTACAAAAAAATTGCAATTTTTTACTTTTGGCCCTAAGTTTAAAACGGTAGATACTAGGAATTTCATTTTTCAAATATAACTTTTTTTTGGTAGGACCTTTCATTTAAAACCAAGAATTTTGACCTTGACCTTTGAGATTTCCGGACTTATGAAAAAACGTCAACCTTGGAAATAACTTTCCAAGAGGAAGGGCTAGGGTTTTCATACTTTACATATGTAATTCTTGTTACAAGACCTTTCATTCAATACCAATAACCTTGACCCTCTGACCTTGATCTTGGAGTTTAACGTACATAAAAATCTTTTTAACCTTGGCCATAACTTTTGAATGGTTAGGGCTAGGGCTTCCATACTTCGAATATGTTATCTTTGTGGAAAGACCTTTCATTGGATACCAATAAACTTGACCTTCTGACCTTGATCTTGAAGATTTTTGTACTTATGAAAAAAATTAAGCCTGACCATAACTTGGGAACAAATGGTGATAGGACTTTCATGTTTTGCAATTGTATTTCCAGTTAGAAGACACTACTTTAGGTACCAATATATTAACTTTGCATCCCAGAAAAGTTTAATCTTCACTATGTTGCCATACGGGGGTATCAGTGTTTCACAATCACATCTCTTTTTTTTTGCATGAGATTTTTTCACTTTAATGTTAGATATTTGTATACATTTTATGTTATATGATATTATTTACAAGTTCACATCAAGTTTAACGTTTGAAAAATCTCATCACCTCTAAAAAATGCAAAGTTTCGATGTTAAAAGTATGAGACCATCACAGAATCTTTATTACATATTGCCATTTTGCACCTCTTATTATGCCCCCTAAACGAAGTTTTTTTTTTTGGGGGGGGGGGGTATATAGTTTTTGTCGTGTCCGTCCGTTCGGCTAGCTGTTTGTCTGTTTGTCCGCAAAAATTAAACCTTGTCCTTAATTTTTGATTTAATGGAGCTATGACTTTCATATTTCACGTGTGTACTCCTTGTGACAAGACCTTTCTTTGTGTACCACCAAATCTATCGTTTTGACCTTGACCTTCGAGTTAAACACACTTTAACACAAAAATTCTATTTTTTTACTTTGATCATATCTTTTGAACAGTAGGTACCAGGACATTTAAATGTGTATACTTCACAAATGCATTTTTTGTTGAAAGACCTTTCATTGGATACCAACAACCTTGACCCTTTGGCCTTGGAGATTTCTGTACTTGTGAAATAACTTTAACCTTGGCTAAAACTTTTGAAAAGTAAGTGCTAGGGTTTTCATACTTCATATATTTAATCCTTGTGACAAGCCCTTCCATTGGATATCAAGTCGTTTGACCCTTTGACATAGGATTTCGACCTACTTTTTACAAACTTTAACCTTGGCCTTAACTTTTGAACGGTAAGGACTAACGCTTTCATACTTCCCAAATGTAATCTTTGAGACATGGCCTTGTTCAGAAACCAATAACCATGACCTTTTGACCTTGACCACGGGGTTTGTCTTACCTTTAAAAACGTACCCTCCCGCTTTTAAATGTGTTGGTTGGTGGGGTGGAGGTGGGGTATAATTAAGGCACGATATACTTGAGTATGACCCAAAGAAAAACACTATCTCCAATGATAGGAACCTCTTTGTAGTGATATTATCAAAGCAAAAATATGCTATTATATAAATATTGCATGTAGTTGAGTGTAACATTGAAAATTTTCCCATAAGAAATATATTGAGGATATTCAATGTTTTGTAGTTGAAATGGTTTTCTTGGGGTGAAAATTTTCAATGTTATGCTCAACTATATGCAATATTTATTATACGTATTTTACTGGATGTTTTATACAAAAACATATTGAAACTGTTTATTACATTTTCAAAAAAAATTCCGATTTTTCCTTTCGCTATTTTTTGTAATAGTCACCCGTCGTGAAGCAATGTTGACTGTTGCTACACAGGAGGTGCGTAAACATGAATTTGACAACATATTTTTTAATTTTCAGCGCTGTAGTAATGTTTTTTATCAAATGTTATATTACGTCAAGGAAGATTTTTTTTCAAGTAATTTACATGAAAGTATAATATTGATAAATGTAATTAACAAGAGATTCTGTGAGCACATGAGCTTTTTAAATGAATAAACCCCAGTTTCCCATAAAAATATAGTGGCAAAGTCAATGCTTTGCTATGGGAAACCCAAAATATGTGTAGGATCACAAAGTTAAACAAGATGTTTTTGTGGGACACTGATACCCCTGTATGGCAACATAGCAAAGATTAAACTTTTCTTAAGTGCAAATTTAATATATTTGTACCAAAAAAAGGGTATTCTCACTGAAAATACAATTGTAAAATATTAAAGTAGGCCAAGATTAAAGTTTTTTACAAGTAAGGAATACTTCAAGGTCAAGGTCATTGATATCCATTGAAAGGTCTTGCCACAAAAATACATATGTAAATTATGAAAGACTTAGACCTTACCTTTTAGATGTTATGGCGAAGGTTAAAGATGTTAAAAAGTAGGTCAAACTCCAAAGTCAAAGGTCTTGCTATCAAATGAAAGGTCCTGTCCCAAGGATTAAATATGTAAAGTATGAAAGCACTTTGCCTAACTCTTCAAAAGTAATGGTTAAGGTTTACTTTTTAAAAGTAGGTCAAACTGCAAGGTCAAAGGGTAAAAGTTCATAGTATCCAATGAAGGATTATATAAGTGAAGTATGATATCACTAGCCTTAGTGTTCAAAAGTCTTGTGACCTTGACTGTGACCTATATGCTAAATATATTTTTTCTGCAAACTTTTACATTCGCCATAAATTTTGAACCATAAAAGATAGAGACTTCATATTTGGTACGCATACACCACTGGATAAGCTCTTTTAAATGCTACCATGGCCAATGACCTTGTGACCTTGACTGTGACCTACAGTGTATACGCTAAATACAGTTTTTTGTCGGCAATTTTAACCTTCGCCATAACTTTTGAACGAAGAAAGATAGAGACTTAATATTTGGAATATATACTTCACTAATGAAGCACATTCACATGCCACCAAGGCCAATGACCTTGTGACCTTGACTGTGTCCTATATGCTAAAAATAACTAGTTTGAAACCACGAGAGATAAAAACTTCATATTTGGTATGCATCCTTCACTATTCAAGTTCTTTGTGACCTTGACTTTGATCTATATGCTATAAATATGTTTTTTTTTAACTTTGTTGCCACCGGGCGCATAGTGTTTCAAAAAACGCATCTTGTTCAGAAGTATAAAAATCTCCATGGTCAAGGTCCAAAAGTCAAGGTAACTAGTTTCCAATGTAAGGTCTTGTCACATAGAATACATATGTAAAGGATGGAAGTTTTGACTTTTATCGTTCAAAATTATGGACAAGGCTAAAAAAAATTTAAAGTTGGTCAAACTCCAAGATCATGGTCTGAAGGTCAATTTTGGTGGTACACAAAGAAAAGTCTTGTCACACGGAGTACACACGTGAAATATGAAAGTCATAGCCCCATTAAATCAAAAGTTAAGGACAAGGTTAAAGTTTTTACGGACAAACAGACAGAGATGCAAACGGACGGACACAACATAAACTATATACCCCCAAAACTTAGTTTAAGGGGGCATAATGAGGTGCAAACTGGCAATATGTGATAAAGATTCTGTGACGGTCTCATATTTTTAACATCGAAACTTTGCACTTTTTAGAGGTAATAAGATTTTCAAACGTTAAACTTTTGATGTGAACTTGTAAATAATATTACCGGTATATAATATAAAATGTATACATGTGCAAATATTTTCCATTAGAGTGAACAAAAAATCTTTTGCAAAAATAAAAGAGAATACTAGTAATCATGATGTAAACTTGTAAATAATATTTAATGTAATATTTATACATAAGCAAATGTTTCCAATTGAAGTGAAAAAATTCTTATGCACAAAAGAAAAAGAAAATACTGGTAATCTTTTTCTTCCTGTGGCCTTTCAACCTTTAAAAGGTCATTTGTGTTGAAGGAATAAGAAAAAAATAAAAAAATAAAAATTAAAATGCACCCAGCCGGTATCGAACTCACGACTCTTTGCTTGTAAGGGATACGTTCTAAACACTACGTCAAGAACTTCCTGGTTGAACAAGAAAGTAATCCGTACTAAATAGTTTTGAGAAATACGATTGGTGTATAATAAAATTGCAGATTTTCTGTAAAAACAAATTATTTCGATTTGTTTAAACTTTGAACAAATCGAGTTAATAATTTAAAGCTTAGGATACAATAGAACTGCCGAGTCTATACTTTGCTTACAAATTTGCGACAAATGTCAATTTCACAGATTATGTTGAAGTTATAGGTGACATAAGATAATAAGATTTTCAAACGTTAAACTTATGATGTGAACTTGTAAATAATATTACCGGTATATAATATAAAATGATAAGCACAAGGCGTATAATAACTGCCCTTTTCCCGTTTGCCAATGTTCAATGATGAAAAACATCAAAGTTCAGGTTAGCTAACTGGACCCTTACAGCCCCTAGGACCCTGCAGAAATCTGTCAAGGGATACCCCCTAAGGCCCCTTACCCATCCCCAGTGTTAGTTTGTTCTGGAGGCCAACAATGAATAAAATATGAATGCTGGAAATATGCCCCACGCACTTGGCACCACCAAGTGGTGCCACTACAGCCCCATTCTGAAAGTGGGAAGTGATAGCCCTAGGGCCCCTCTACCTTGCCCCAGTAATCATTTAATGAACACTTCAAGGATAAGGCGTATAATAACTGCCCTTTTCCCGTTTCCCAATGCACAATGATGAAAAACATCAAAGTTCAGGTTAGCTAACTGGACCCTTCCAGCCCCTAGGACCCTGCAGAAATCTGTCAAGGGATACCCCCTAAGGCCCCTTACCCATCCCCAGTGTTAGTTTGTTCTGGAGGCCAACAATGAATAAAATATGAATGCTGGAAATATGCCCCACGCACTTGGCACCACCAAGTGGTGCCACTACAGCCCCATTCTGAAAGTGGGAAGTGATAGCCCTAGGGCCCCTCTACCTTGCCCCAGTAATCATTTAATGAACACTTCAAGGATAAGGCGTATAATAACTGCCCTTTTCCCGTTTCCCAATGCACAATGATGAAAAACATCAAAGTTCAGGTTAGCTAACTGGACCCTTCCAGCCCCTAGGACCCTGCAGAAATCTGTCAAGGGATACCCCCTAAGGCCCCTTACCCATCCCCAGTGTTAGTTTGTTCTGGAGGCCAACAATGAATAAAATATGAATGCTGGAAATATGCCCCACGCACTTGGCACCACCAAGTGGTGCCACTACAGCCCCATTCTGAAAGTGGGAAGTGATAGCCCTAGGGCCCCTCTACCTTGCCCCAGTAATCATTTAATGAACACTTCAAGGATAAGGCGTATAATAACTGCCCTTTTCCCGTTTCCCAATGCACAATGATGAAAAACATCAAAGTTCAGGTTAGCTAACTGGACCCTTCCAGCCCCTAGGACCCTGCAGAAATCTGTCAAGGGATACCCCCTAAGGCCCCTTACCCATCCCCAGTGTTAGTTTGTTCTGGAGGCCGACAATGAATAAAATATGAATGCTGGAAATATGCCCCACGCACTTGGCACCACCAAGTGGTGCCACTACAGCCCCATTCTGAAAGTGGGAAATGATAGCCCTAGGGCCCCTCTACCTTGCCCCAGTAATCATTTAATGAACACTTCAAGGATAAGGCGTATAATAACTGCCCTTTTCCCGTTTCCCAATGCACAATGATGAAAAACATCAAAGTTCAGGTTAGCTAACTGGACCCTTCCAGCCCCTAGGACCCTGCAGAAATCTGTCAAGGGATACCCCCTAAGGCCCCTTACCCATCCCCAGTGTTAGTTTGTTCTGGAGGCCGACAATGAATAAAATATGAATGCTGGAAATATGCCCCACGCACTTGGCACCACCAAGTGGTGCCACTACAGCCCCATTCTGAAAGTGGGAAATGATAGCCCTAGGGCCCCTCTACCTTGCCCCAGTAATCATTTAATGAACACTTCAAGGATAAGGCGTATAATAACTGCCCTTTTCCCGTTTCCCAATGCACAATGATGAAAGTTCAGATTAGATAACTGGACCCTTCCAGCCCCGAGGACCCTGCAGAAATCTGTCAAGGGATACCCCCTAAGGCCCCTTACCCATCCCCAGTGTTAGTTTGTTCTGGAGGCCGACAATGAATAAAATATGAATGCTGGAAATATGCCCCACGCACTTGGCACCACCAAGTGGTGCCACTACAGCCCCATTCTGAAAGTGGGAAATGATAGCCCTAGGGCCCCTCTACCTTGCCCCAGTAATCATTTAATGAACACTTCAAGGATAAGGCGTATAATAACTGCCCTTTTCCCGTTTCCCAATGCACAATGATGAAAAACATCAAAGTTCAGGTTAATAACTGGACCCTTCCAGCCCCTAGGACCCTGCAGAAATCTGTCAAGGGATACCCCCTAAGGCCCCTTACCCATCCCCAGTGTTAGTTTGTTCTGGAGGCCGACAATGAATAAAATATGAATGCTGGAAATATGCCCCACGCACTTGGCACCACCAAGTGGTGCCACTACAGCCCCATTCTGAAAGTGGGAAATGATAGCCCTAGGGCCCCTCTACCTTGCCCCAGTAATCATTTAATGAACACTTCAAGGATAAGGCGTATAATAACTGCCCTTTTCCCGTTTCCCAATGCACAATGATGAAAAACATCAAAGTTCAGGTTAGATAACTGGACCCTTCCAGCCCCTAGGACCCTGCAGAAATCTGTCAAGGGATACCCCCTAAGGCCCCTTACCCATCCCCAGTGTTAGTTTGTTCTGGAGGCCGACAATGAATAAAATATGAATGCTGGAAATATGCCCCACGCACTTGGCACCACCAAGTGGTGCCACTACAGCCCCATTCTGAAAGTGGGAAATGATAGCCCTAGGGTCCCTCTACCTTGCCCAGTAATCATTTAATGAACACTTCAAGGATAAGGCGTATAATAACTGCCCTTTTCCCGTTTCCCAATGCACAATGATGAAAAACATCAAAGTTCAGGTTAGATAACTGGACCCTTCCAGCCCCTAGGACCCTGCAGAAATCTGTCAAGGGATACCCCCTAAGGCCCCTTACCCATCCCCAGTGTTAGTTTGTTCTGGAGGCCGACAATGAATAAAATATGAATGCTGGAAATATGCCCCACGCACTTGGCACCACCAAGTGGAGCCACTACAGCCCCATTCTGAAAGTGGGAAATGATAGCCCTAGGGCCCCTCTACCTTGCCCCAGTAATCATTTAATGAACACTTCAAGGATAAGGCGTATAATAACTGCCCTTTTCCCGTTTCCCAATGCACAATGATGAAAAACATCAAAGTTCAGGTTAGATAACTGGACCCTTCCAGCCCCTAGGACCCTGCAGAAATCTGTCAAGGGATACCCCCTAAGGCCCCTTACCCATCCCCAGTGTTAGTTTGTTCTGGAGGCCGACAATGAATAAAATATGAATGCTGGAAATATGCCCCACGCACTTGGCACCACCAAGTGGTGCCACTACAGCCCCATTCTGAAAGTGGGAAATGATAGCCCTAGGGCCCCTCTACCTTGCCCCAGTAATCATTTAATGAACACTTCAAGGATAAGGCGTATAATAACTGCCCTTTTCCCGTTTCCCAATGCACAATGATGAAAAACAGCAAAGTTCAGGTTAGATAACTGGACCCTTCCAGCCCCTAGGACCCTGCAGAAATCTGTCAAGGGATACCCCCTAAGGCCCCTTACCCATCCCCAGTGTTAGTTTGTTCTGGAGGCCGACAATGAATAAAATATGAATGCTGGAAATATGCCCCACGCACTTGGCACCACCAAGTGGTGCCACTACAGCCCCATTCTACTTGGTAGTGCCAATAGAGCCCTATTCTGAAAGTTGAAAATGATAGCCCAAGGGGGTCTACCTTGCCCTATTGATCATTTGGTGATCACTTCAAAGATAAGGCTTTTTATAGCTGATCTTTAATGGCATTTTTGGTATATAATGCAAAACAGCCAAAGTTCAGAGTAGATAACTGGCCCTTTCCGGTCCCTGGGACCTCTTGAAACGTTGACAAGGGATTCTTCCTAAGACCCTTAACTCTTCCCCAGTGAAAGTTAGTTAGTTCAAGTGGCCAATAATTGATGACGAATGATTGCTTGAAATATGCCCCTGCACTTGGCACTACCTGGTGGTTCCGCTAAAGCCCCTTCTGATAGCAGGAAATAATAATCCTTGGGCCCTTCTATCTTGCCCTAGTAATGTTGATCACTTTATAAATCATGGGTATAATACCTGCCTGTAATATCAAAAATGCTTTTGGAACCACTAGGTGGCACCACCACCACTTATTACTGATAGTGGTAATTTATAGTCTTATAGATTCATTAAGTTGTCCCCGTAATAATGTTCGAAACATACTTCAACATAGTTTACACTTGTGCCATACCGGTATTTCGGTTTACAATCATTATATTAATCAAATTTCAGGTTAGCTAATTGGCCCTGACATAATCTTAAGGTCCCTGAAGGAGTTGAAAAGGGATTCTTCCTGAAGGAGTTAACCATTTCCTAGTGCTTGTTTGTTCAATTGGATAAAGATGATAAAGTAATTTATTTCTTATTTTTCAGTTTTAAAAAGAATAATTTTTTTGTTCAGGTGAGCCTTACTGCCTCTGAGTATCTGATTTATTATGTAATTAATTGTTGCATTAATTTTCTAATCATTAACCATTAATTATCTAAAATAAAGTATTAAAAACAGTATTGCGTCTGAGTACTCTCAGTTCTTTGATGAATTTCCTTATTGGCTGCTAGCTTCTACGCACTTAGTGGCTGCTGTTATTGGCTGCTAGCTTCAGCCTGGTCAGTGTGACGTCACGAGAAAATATTGACGACTTGTCAAATGTTGAGAAAAAAAAAACTCAAAGCAAATAGACCTTAATTATGGTTATAACCTGGCCACTTTGGAGGGCTTTTGTTAAACTGTGGTCCACAATAGACATGCGGATGTGGAAAGCATAGACTAACGCAAAAACATTTCTTCATTTTTTTTATGTTTTTAATTGAACTGAGAACTAGGCTATATTAGAATCTGTTTAGCCTACCCTATTTACCACGCATAAATAATGCATTTATGCTAAAAAATGATTATGGTTGTGTTTACATAATTTACAGTAACCTTTCTTATGAAAGATTTAATCCTTGTCGTGCGAGGTTTTATAAACATGGAATTATATAAAGGTAAATTTGCTTTCTGCATGCGCAGCTGAGCAAACGACATTCATAAATATTAATTTTACACATGGGGCGCATTCCTCTCGGAGAAAAAAAACTTTGTGAAAAATACGCGTAAGATACCAATGTTTGATTTTATACTTGAATTTTTTTCCGATAGGAATGCGCCCCACTTGAAATTTTAAAGTGAATCTGTAAAATCGGTGAAAAACTCCGGAAAAGTCAAAACCCTTATAGGTTTTAGCCGTTACGATGAAGAAGCCAACATCCGGTTTAACTAAAACTACCCACCCCTGCATTGACGATGTCGAGTAGATACGGAAACCACAAATAGTTTTCAAGAAAGCGATGATTTATTTTTTAAGAAATTCACAGGCCGTCTATTGTACTTTCTGACTTTTGTTCTTTAGATCCTGAAAATTTTTAAATAATTACTTTAAAAAGACACGGACAATGGTCAGTTACAGGTATATATAAGGCATGAAAACCACTCAGGTTGTGAAAAATCTTTTATTTTGATCACTTTAAAAGAAGGTACACGTGGACTAAGTGTGACATGATATTCCATTTAAACCCTCGAAGCCCTTCGACTAATTCGGAAAATGACCCTCAACCATCACATTCCAAAGGATGCTTGGATGAGGGTTCCAGTGCACCAAATAAAAATTCTTGGCGGTGATTTTTTCTCTCAATATTATTTTTTATTAAAACAATTTAAACAGCTCTATATTCTTTTTTTCAAATAAAATATTTTCTATAAAATAACACAGGTACTAGTGACATAACAAAATTTAACCCCTCGCCTAATAAGTTATAGGTGGTATGTGTAACGTCAAGTGCTTGTGGAGATTGCATTTCATTATTTTCCCCCCTTTTATACTAGCACTTGTTAAGATCTAGAGCAAACGCGTATTTAAAAAAAGAGGGGGGGTACCTGACTTGTATTTTGTTTTAACAATGTAATAATGTATTAAATAATGCTCCATACCTCCGTTCTAAGCGTCATAATGATTGAGCCCTTATATTTTATCGTTTTCAAAATGTTTTCTGTTGGAATGCCCCTCTCCTCCACAAAGTGCAAAATGTGGTTGTTTTTTTTTATTTTTGTCGTCAATTCAGTATCTTTATGACTGCTGCCATTTTTAAAGTGATGCAGAAATAAAAGCTTGTCCTATGTAGAGATACTAGGAAACAAAATATTTAAAGGGCTTCACTGCAGTAAGATAAAAAACATATAATATTTTTTTTTATTGTTTATGATATCTATGACTAGAATAATTATTCATTAGAATTCACCTTTGATTTGTCTAAACTAAAAATAAATAATTCAATGCATATGCCGTTTGATTAATTTAATGAACTCTACAATCATGAAATTTGCATTCGTACACGTGTACGTATAACTAAATCATATTATTGCTGTCAAAATTTCACGTACACGTTGTTACGTCACTTGTTACTAAACCTCTCTTTTGTTCAAATTATGACCCCCGGAGGTAGGGTGGGGTCACCAAAGTTTTACATAGGATTATATAGGAAAAATCTTTCAAAATCTTCTTAGAAAAACAACAAAGCCATGATTGGTCAGTATTATAAGGTAGCATCCTCAGGTAGTATTCATTTGATTCAATTTTTTTTTCAAATCATGACCCCTTGGGATACGATGGGGCAAAAATGAAAGTTCAAACTTATAGGGGGAAAAAACCTTAGTAAGTCAAAGAAATACATGTATGTAAGCATTCTTTGTAGATTCAAGTTAATTCAAATCATCCACCTTCTACCTTTTAGGGGTAGGTTGGGACCACAGGCATTTAAGCTTTTCAAAACTCGATTGATTTTTGCTTTTTTTCCTAGCCACATTGCTCAGGTGAATGATGTGGCCCATGGACCTCTTGTTTATTATTCAGTGTTGTTGTTTTTATTATACAGAGTTTTTGCCGTATTTTTGTAGTTTTCCTTGCATATTTGTTTTGTGTTTTTGCACTTTATTTACTTATTATGTGTTGTTGTTTATTTGCACTCTTTTATTCTCTTATCATTATATTGTAGAGTGAGTGAGGATACATACTAAGTAATAACTCTTGTGCATAATTCAATTTTACTTTTTTCCCATTTCTAGTTAAGGAAAGAAATTAATATACAGTAACTTAATATAATGAATTATTTCATCATTGTAAACCACTGTCAATTCTTAACATTTGACTCATATAGGTTATGACTGATATTTTGATAGCAGCCTCTTATCAACACCATTAATTGAATAGATACTTTAAAAATTATTCTTAAAATATCAAAATCCACAAAATGATATGTTCCTTTGAGGCCATGAATATTATCAGCTTTTTAAATATTTTGAAAGCAATTATTATTTTTACAGCAAAATAATCATTTTTATAAATAATTTACATTTCAATGTAAGTAATTCGTTAAGAAAGATTAAAAACGAATGCTTTTAAGCGTACTTACTTTGTCTATTTCCCATACCTTTGACCTATAAGCAGAGATAAGTTAATGCACTGAATATTATTTTTCTATTATTGCGCAATAAATGAAAATGTTTTACAATACTTTGGGTTATCAATATATTTTACAAAACGATCATTTCATAATTGACTTTCTTACTGTGAATCACAAAAAAATCTCTCACTCTGATGACAGGATGAACAATCAGAAAAAATTGTCACGTATCCCTAACTAAAACATACGTTATCTTAACACTCACCTGATCGCATTAATGATAAACAGATAGATTAAAAAAGAGAAGGCGTACAATTTAAAACAATTTATGTTGTGACGTTGTAGAGAGCCCCCTTAAATTCACACACAAACACGCACTCCCACACAAATACACAGGTACCGTGGGGGAGTAAGCATCACCTGTCGACCAGTCAGATTCACCACATGAATCATGATCACATAAAGTCCTAAGACAATTTAGCATGTATAAAAATGTCTTGCAATTCATATGAAATTAAACATGTCAGTCCGCATTCGTGTAGCGGGTTAGCGCTCAATGACTATTCCCAAATATGTATGATGGTAAACTATAGGGTAGGAAATGACCGGCCTCATAACCCCTATTAAACATCAAGGCAGACATTTTAAAAATAAAATGTACTCCAGCAAAATAAAAATAAATAAGAGAAAGAGTTAAATAACTTGAGATGATGGTTTATTGTAGAGATAGTACTAATTAATCAAAACATCAAAAATTAATCAAAGTTTACAATAAAATAATTGGCTGCATTCGTCTGTGAAAAATCCCCTTATAGAATTAAAAATACTTAACTTCCCCAATTAGTTAAATACCAAAATTATGCAGAATAACTATTAAAAATTTATAAGATAATTCCAATTCAGTAAATGATTCTTTTAAGTCTAAAAATTTCCGATAAAAATCTAGCCAAGATACACCTACATCTTTCTAGGAAAGAGAAAAAGGCTGGAGTTTCCGGTGAACAACGGAGCCCTCTTTTTATACTGACGGGGAACGGATTCTGTTCCAAACTAACGGACTTTGACGAAAACTAACGGTATACCCGTTCATAGAAAACGGATAAACTTCACGGAAAATACCGGTAGTTCCACATAAATCTGAATAAAATATTAAGAAGGAATGCCACACCAACTTTTTATTTGATAGATCTTTGAGTCAACCTTTTAAAACAGTGGTTTCAGCATTGAAAGGCCGACATTAGCTTTGAATGATTTTATATGAATATTTTTTGTATTTCTTCAAAGAAAATTCGAAAAATTATTTACATTCAAATTAGATGCCTTCTTGTAAAAAAAAAAAATTGCTGTAAATGAATGCATCACATGAATACCTAATAAAATATGTAAAGAAAAGCCGTAGAGATATTTTTTTAAATAAAAAAAATATTTATGAAAATAAAACACATAATTTGTGAATAATTTTTTTAACTTGTGGTTAAAATCTTCTTAAAACCCGTCACAACTGGGGAGAACATGTTCATTCATCATATTTGTAAACGAAATTGAAACGAAATAGCGATATTCTAAAGAAATTAATTTTTTTTAATTTTGGCCAATCCCGATCAAAATTAAACCGATCCCGACCATAATTGTACAATTATTGGAAATAAATAACATTTCTCCAAGAACACTAGTCTTATTAGGTGTTATAAGGGTTAAAGCATTATTGAACCCGACAATAAAATAGATTTCTTCATTGTAAATACATGAAGAGGCAATGAATTCGCATTTTATTCATTTGTGTTAATTTTGATCGGGTTAGGTCCAAATATTAAAAAAAATAATTTCTCTAAAATTTCTCCATTTCGTTTGAATTTCTTTTGAAATTTTATTGACAAATATGTTGTCCTTAGTTGTGACTAGTTTTATGGTGTTTTTAACCATAGGTTAATAAAATTAAGAAGTCTAACCAGCCTATAAGATCTATAAAATAAAAAGTTGGTGTGGCATTCCACCTTAAAATCTTAAGACAATATAAGTTTAATTCATTCACAATAATAAAAGTAAATTATTTACATTGGAAATGCAAGTTCTTATCATTCTAAGCGTCAACGAAATAATATAGCCCAGTGTAACGTTGAATTTTGACCCAGGTTAAAAATTGACCCGGGGTCATTTTTCAACGTTGAAAACTGAGACCAAAGGTGTTGAATTTAGACTCTAGTCCGTTGAAAACTGAGCCGGGTCGTGGAATTTTGATCATTAAACAGGTTCTAAATTCAATAGCACAAAAACACATATTGATGACTTGGTTTTTACAACTGTCATTTACTCCACAGTAGTCGGTTCGGGTGGGGGGGATTCTTTGCCCCCCCCCCCACCACCACCTTTTTCTTTTACAAAGATAGACATAAAATAGGCAGAATGTGGACAATATAACTGTCTATTCGGTTAGAACTTTAATTTAACTCAAGAAAATGAATACAAAGGTGTAAACATATATTAACAAAAATACAATGTTTTTATTTTGTTATGCTGTATCACGCCACGGCATGTACAAAGATACATGTACGCAAAATGGAGTTTAGAAGCAAATATCATGAATATTACGTGAAATTCACATAAAGTTAAATTTTATTAAAAAGGTATGCTAATTTATTTTCATCGATTTATTATATTCTCTTTCGAAGACAGGCAGCTATATACGTACCCCGGTCGGCCTTTCCTCTGTCATTGGTGACAAAAATAATGCCATAGGCGTCGGAACCGGGGAAATTTTTTGGAAATTTTTAGTTTACCGTTTTTTGTTGGTATAGCGCCCCCCCCCCCCCCATTAAAGGTGGTTAGGTACAGATTTGAATTTAATATTCTCTGCATAATATAACGACTTATATATTTTAATAGCATTTCAAACAAAAATATAATAAATAATAATTTTATTTCATGTTAAAGTTATTGAGGCTTCAAATTTTTGGATGGGTTTTACTGACACATTCTTGCACTCTCACAAATTACTTTTATTCTTTGTATTTAGGAAAAGTGGCAATCTTGTTGTGTACTAATGAAAATATTAAAACTTTAATCAAGAAAAATAATTATAATCAGAGTAGAAATGTTGGAAAGCAAAACCCCTTCACAAGTATCGTCATTCCGCGCTAACAGTTGTGTACAGAGTTTATCAAATTGATCACACCCGTGAAACGTACATAGTTTTTGTAAACAGGGCATGGGATCTGTTATTGTTGATGTTTACAGTTCACCGGGAGTGTTCAAATTTTAACGTCTGCTCACCACAACTGCACGGACTGACAATATACTGTATGTCTGTTTTGCTTTCGAACATTTCTACTCTGAATTTTCTGGATTAATGATATTTTTAAAAATATTTTTCATTTATACACAACAAACCCGTCTAAATTTTGAAGTTTTAATAACTTTTAAATGAAATAACTTAAGATTTTTTACATAATTTTGTGTGAAATGCTTTTAAAATATATATGTCGTAATATTATACAGAACAATAAGCTTCAAATATGTGTCCATGCACCTTTAAACTTACAATTAGCCACCCAATTTTCAATTTGCTTCCGACGCCTATGCTACTGCAAAGGAACAACAGTAAGCTGGATATTTAAAAAATAATATTTGTACAGATTGAAAGTTTACCTTCTAAAATACTCGGAAAGTGCTGTTAGAATCCCGAGGCAAGCATGGTTTCACGAAAAATATCGAGTCATGTGTATAAAATTTGAAAAATCAGGTAAGTAAGGAAGCGTATTAGTGCCACTTGTACACGTTATTTATTTTTTTAATTTCTATACTTTAATAATAATAGCTCATCTTTACAGTCTAATCTGTAAAATTTACACTTTAATCTGTAAATTTTGAACTTCATTCTGTTAAAATTACACTTTAATCTGTAAATTTCACACTTTTAAGTGTAAAACTTACTATCAAATCTGGAAATTTTACACCCCAAAGTGTAAATTTTACACTTTAATCTGTGAAATTAACACTTCAATCTGCAAATTTTACACTTTGTTTTGAACAACCTGTACTGTATTCTGTTATAATCAAACGGTCGTTACGTAATGTTATACTTATGAAATTGAAAAATAGTATGAAACTGAGATGTTCAGAATTGTTTGCATAATTGATTTAACATGAGTGTACATATGTACATCAGGGATGGGGTCAATTACATAGAAAAGTAATTAATTAAATTACAGTTACTTTCCCAAAACCTTCAATTAAATTACCATTACCATTACATGGATTTTGAAATGTAATTCATTAAATTACAAATACTTCACAAATGTAATTAATTAAATTACAAATTACATTCAAGAATACACGTATAAAGGTAAATAGTGATGTAAATTCCTTTACATTCATAACATATTATTTTACAACATTTTTTCAATAATTAAAAATCTTCATACGTTTTCAAATACTGTGTCCCCTAACTTATATCTATTAGATTCGAAGATTTTCCTGCCATTGCTGAAAAATCTTTTCACTGGGGTATTTGTGAGAAAAATGCATACATGTAGATACTGACTAGTAGAAAGTTTACTCATAGTTTTATTTTAATTCCTGTGTTAACAATTAGGAATCATTTTAAGTTTTCCCATAAATTTATGTTAAATGTATAATTGCTTCTTTTTGCCTATATTTGAAATTCCTTATTTCAGCATCATAAGTTTATCTCAAAATGTGGGTATTTGACTTATTCTGTGTCAAACTACAATTTAAAGTCAAAAAAGTGTGTATAAAAACACCAACAGACGAAGTCAAATTGTGTGAAAAATGTTTATTTAGGAATAAGTACATGACCCCAGGGACTAATTATGATTAGCACCTGTTAATAACTTCTAACACAAGTTGAAGATTTGGCAAACAAAATAATTAGAAGACATTGGACTTTTTATTTTTATACAGATTAATTATAATTAAAAAATCAAAATATGAATTTTATTTGTAAACTTTTTACAAAGATTAATTTGATTTAAAAGTTGTTTTTTTTTTTTTTTTTTTTTTTTTTTTTTTAAAGAAAATTGGCATTATATTTAAACAACAATTAACTTAAAAAAGGGAAGTTCTTGTCAAGAAATTTTACTATTAAAATATTTGGTCCAAAAGATCAGTTAACTTTTCATAAATACTGTTTATGAAATTGAGGGGGAGGGGACTATTTTTCTTTTATTTAAAATCAGTGTAATTGAATGTAATTGAAAAGTAATTGTGAATTACATGGCTTTTTGGAAAGTAATTTATTAAATTACCATTACTTGTAATTGAAAATTCTGTCAATTACACATTACTTTCAATTACATCGAAAATTGTAATTAATTACAGCCAATTACCATTACACATCACCATTACCCCAATCCTGATGTACATGTATATATGAAAAGTAAAGGATGGGCGATTTACTCATGGGCCTCGTAATTTTTCCCAGCAAAATATCGGGAATCTGCTTTCAATCCAGTATATTTCTTTAGTTATACTATAGTGCGACGAACAGTAAAAATATATATCTCAAAGACTGTTTTTCTTATTTGCAGTTCAGATTGCTATAGCAAGATTATGAGTCTATGATCTTGAAACATATAAAATATAACATTAAAATTACGGTCATTTTTTAACGTAGAAAAAAAAAACGTCATCAAATCAAAGGATATAAAGTTTTTGCTTTCCAAAATCAATATAAAGTTATATACTTTAATGATTTATATATGTATAAACTTTACTGATTAATATATTAATTGGTTATTTAAAGAAAATTCAATTCAAAAAATAATTCAATTATTGCCGGTAATACATGTACAATGTAATACAATGAATGCTTTCAATAATTGAACTGCTGGGCGCATTTAATGAATTTGCGTTTGGTGATACCAAGGTCATATTCATTGAAAATATATGTACATGTATGTGTGTTTGATTTGCCCTTCACAAGTATTCTAAGAAAGTCTTACTTGAATTAGTCATACTAATTTGTTTATTATCTGCATTTATTTTTATATATTAAGAAATCATAATTAAATTTTATCATGCACGATTCATGGTTTGTTGGCTTTAAATTGTGTTACTTAGGATGTATGAAATTGCCAAATTAACAAAGTAAATTTTACACTTTAAAGTGTAAATTTTACAGATTAATGTGTTACTGATAAAAGTCTAAATTTTACAGATTAAAGTATAAAATTTACAGATTAATTTGTAAAATGTACTGATCAATGTGTAAATTTTATAGATTAATGTGTAAATTTTACAGATTAAAGTGTAAAATTTGAAAGAGGGCGTACAAGGCATGGACAATCCCCCGCTCCGAGAAAATATGTTTCTCAATTTTCAAAATTAACGGAAAAGCTCTATTTTTCTAAAACCATGTTCTCATTAATGTCATCTTCAAAACATTTTATTATTTTATTTTACGAAACGACTTATCATTTGACAATCTTTTTTTTTTTGATTGAAGCTGACAATTTCAAGTTAACATTTGAATGATTGTATAGTGTTAAACTCATATGGAGACGCCACCACTTACCGGCGGAGAGCTGCAAATTTTGTCCTATACTCGGCACTGAGGGCCATTGAGCAGAGAGGGATTTTTTTTTACGCGGGACCTCGGTTTAAATGGTCTCAGCCGAAGGACCGGTCTCCACGTCCCACAGTGGGATTCAACCCGCGACGTAAGGATTAACTCCTTACTTCGCGACTCTAGAGCAGACGCTCTAACCACTGCGCGCATGGGCCACACGGGCGACCAAAGATGACAATTAAGCAAATTTAATGGAAAATGGGATTACTAGAGCCATAAAAAATGGATTTTGAACATGAATGGGTCAGGTTGGGAGTAATGCTAATTGTAATGGTAATGCATTGCAATGCATTACATGAACTCAAAGTAATGCTAGTGATGTGTAATGCCCAAAAATTTGCGTTACACGTGATGGTAATATAATGCATTACTTCATAGAATCTACTGTAATGCTAGCATAAGTCTTTTTTGGGACAATCAGGCGCCCAGTGCCCTAACTCCTGACAGATGAAAAAGGGACTGGTCTCTCTAGTTTTCTTAGGAACTTCTGTGTTTGAGGGCTCTCCTCCTTGATCCTGGATGCTGGTCCCTTTTTCTTTTTAGTCGATTGACTTTGTAATCCATCCTGGCTACTTTATTTTTTAAGTAAAACAAGTCACTCACGGCTCTCTCTTAATATTGATCTTGTTTCTCTTGCATCTTATTAAGTGTGTTCACTATGCCATCCACATGGTGGTCAAGATGCCTTTATTCATGGTTTCAGGTTAATTAACAATCCTGACTCTCAGGCATGGTATGTAATGGGGCTTGTAGATAGCCTTTAGGTGTCACATAATTAGAATTGTTTTTGGTATTCAACATTGCTTGTGCCATGGTAAAAACATGTCTGATTTCCGAGAAGGTGTGAAACGAAATGATGATTCAGACACTCTAAGCCCTAGTTTTTAAACCTTTACCCGCACGCGCTCCGCAGGTGTTTACCTGCACGTTCTCGGCACGCGCTTCCCGCCATAGTACACCTGGTCAGCAGGTGTTTACCTGCACGTTCTCGGCTCGCGCTTCCCACGCTTTCTATAAGGACACCTGCTCGGCAGGTGTTTACCTGCACGTTCTTGGCACGCGCTCCCGTGCTTTACACCTGGGGTGAATTAGGGTATAAATAAGAAAAAAATCTAGTTTTATCTTCATAATGGACTATCATGTCTAAGCACTGCCACTCTCTGATTTTAAAAGAGTATGATCTATTCTTCGTCTTCTTCCATACGAGTATACTCTTGCTAGAGCGTTGTACTCGGAATTCATCCAATGGACGAAGCAAAGCCCACAATCTCTTTCCCTGGAGGCGAAGAAGTGTTCTTAGAATTCTAGAAACAACTCAGGATTTATGGTTACAATGCCTGGGGCTCTTACATCCTCCCAACCTGGGGAGACTAGTCACTTTACATTTTCTATGTCAACGGATGACAAAAAAAACTCTACCTCAGAAATGGTATGGGTTGAACCTAAGCCAGTATCTGGGAAAGCCTTACAGTTTCCTAATATGCCCCCTAGCGGAGAAAGTGATTCAACTGAGGCAGGAAGTAAATACCATGGAGAAAACCTGCATTCAATACGGGATGAAATGGCCTGAAATGTCAGAAAGAAGTGCGTGACTTTTTAATACCAGCCTCAATAAAATTTACCAATTATCCCCCAAAGACTGGAAAAGTCCCTGGATGGCCCTAGTAGCCAATCATATACGATTCCGGAGGAGAATTCAGCAGCTACATGTAGCTAGAAGCTTTGTTAGTGTTTAAAAAATAAATCATGTCAATACGTCATTGTTGTTATTATTGATGACGCCATCTTGGATTTTTTTTTAGACGCCGAGTGTGTATATGGTTTTTGAACAAACACAAAAAATCTAAACCTCACCATGTCCAATAAACTAAATAACAATAATTTTCACTATAATCCGATTCTTTTCATCTAAAAATGTCTTGGTTACAAGGTCGGGATAGCTAAAACTCGGTTTTATGTAATGAACCCCCGTGTTGAGACCCAGTGTCACTCGAATCTCGATTTTTAAAACAATTGACAGTTCATTCTATCCAGTCTCTGGACTCTAATTCCTTGTTTCTCTCCTCAGGTTTCAGAACCCAATATCCTTCACTTATGATATGAAAATCAATCATTTAACATATACAGGCATACGACAAGCAATACTTGCAGATTTAAAGAAGTATAGCTTTTGTAACTTTTGTAGAAATGGATTTATTTAAAAAACAGATATTCCATGTAATATCAACGTCTTTGTATTAACCAGAAAAGGATCAAAGCCTATGTATGATATTATAGATAAAGCAGTAATAAAACCTTTGGTTATAAGAAAATGGGCAAAATTTTTCACCTTGATAGATACAAACTGGAAAGAAATTTATTGTCTGCCTTTTTTAACAACTCAAAACAGTAAGTTGCAATGGCTTCAATACAGAATTAATCACTATATATTGCTAACCAAGTCTTATGTTTAAAACAGGTAAAACAGACTCTAACTTATGTACATTTTGTGAAGCAGGTGAAGAAACAATATTTCATTTAATTTGGCAATGTCCAGTCGAAAAAAAAAACAATTTCTAGATGGTTTCTGTTTGAAAGTGTCATCAAAATGACATTGTATTAAATCTAGATTGTAAATCCTTTATATTTGGAGATATGAGTAATACAATATCATCAAAATCTTTAAATATTTTGCTTATGTCAATGAAGCAATACTAGTATTTACAGAGCTCGTTGTCAACACCTCAGCCTCTCTATCCACGGTTTTCTGAACGATTTCAAAAATATTTATAAGTCATTGAAATACACAGCTAGAGAGCTAGAGAAAGTGATAAAATAAATGAGTTTAACGCCTACTGGCGAAACTGGCACTCCATACTCTAAGACTAACATCAATAAACCCTGTCTTAAACTAGTTTTGCTACCTACTCTATTTATCAGCCATTTTCTTTTATAACATCATCTTTTTCTCTTTCTCTCTCTTGCATTCTCTCTCTCTCTCTAAAAAATAAATAAATGCTATAATGAAATATTGTCTTCATCTCATGTTTGTATTAAAGCATTGTGGAATTCAAATAAAAAAATTCCGCCATATCATCTTCTGTTCTTGGAATTCTCTTGCCAAACTGACTTTTACTAAACCACATGCCCAACTGATCATGATCATCCATACACCCTGTATTTATACCTATACCCGCACGCGCTGGTCAGGTGTTTACCTGCACGTTCTCGGCACGCGCTTCCCGTCCCCTCTATAAGGACACCTGGTCAGCAGGTGTATACCAATTGTACACTGTACACTCACACAGACTTGGCAGCGATTCAAATCCCTCAAACTGTCTATTGTGACGTCATCACACAAAAATGTCATTCAGCTGATCAACAATAAAACACACAGAATGGAATATTTTTTAAGTTTTATTCATAACAAGAACAAGAATAACAACAAAACATTTACAATACATTTTGATAAAAACAGTGACAAGTTTGTCCATGACCCGTAGGTAATTTATAATATGTCTCTTTAAACCACTGAGTGACGTAACGATCTCTTTGTAAAACGTACTCTGGTCAAAGGGGAATAACCATTAATCTGCTTTCTTTCTCTTCTTGTCTCTTTGATGTAAATAATAAACGCAATATTGTCTACACACATCGGTAGTCCAGTCTTGATAGTGATACGGATTATACATCCATTGGAGAGCATGACGCTGGATAAAGTCCTGAATTTCTTTTTGTTAGGGGGGAAATCCATGAAAATCAAAATATTTCACTACGGGATTGCTCACATACAGACACACCCAATGTTCTCCAGGTCGATCTTGAGGATCCATATCACTTCAATGGTTTTTTCTCCAGGTCTTAATTGATCCCGTAATAAATCTTCAGGATAGACTCCACCAAAAGAACTCTTGAATTCTCTGGATAAGACTTCTCTCAACTGTACCGTATCCATTAGTAATCAATGCCTACTTCTCTCTGTTTTTTTTATGTTTACGACGTTATCAAATTCTGCATACACCACACAGTTTAAGGTAGTCGCCGTATTGTTGGTAAACTGCACTTCCACTCTCAAATTCCTGGTTCTTATGAGATGAAATTTGTCCGATTGCACTTCTTGATCTTTGGTGAAATCCCAGCCCCATAGAGTGTAGCCGTTTTTATACTCTTCAAAGGTGATGTCTGGGGCCCAGTCTTCTCCTAATTTCCCCAGTGCTTGATACAGACTGAGATAAGATCTCAAAACAAGGCTCAAAACAACGAGTCGTCATGGTCTCTCTGTTGATACTGACATCTAATTTCTTTATCCCAAAGTTTTGAAAATAAAAGGGATTTTTACTTTTATCTCCATTAAAAGCTGCATTCTCCACAAACCCTACGTCTAGGCATCTGACCTTGAAACAGATGATCCATAATCTGAGATTGTGTTCCTGAGGGGATGGTAAAGGTTTTCACTTTTACTGATCTCAATGAATATTTGGCTCTATGAGTATTCAAACTTTGTTTGATCTGATTCATCAAAGTAGGGGAAGTTTCACTTTTCATACCCACAAGACCATACTCAATATTTTGACTTTTCCCGTATTGGCTTGTTTTGTCATCATGTAGAAAGCAGGTCTATCTCGACTCCATTGGGTAGAAATCGATCTTGTTGAAAGAAATCCAGATGTAAACGATCCAACAAGGTGATTTTCTCACTCCCATTGATGGCTTGCTGGCGTTTTCTGAATCCTTCGTTTTTAGAATAGGCCAGGTACTCTGGGAGGATGAGTTTGCTAATGCACTTACCATCCCCATCCGGAACAAAGGTCCTGGTGGCAGGCGCGCCAGATACCCCAAGAGCTTCTTATCCCACTCCGTCCATATGTCCTGCCGTATCTTTTTCTCATAGACTACAAGCTCCTATCTGTGTCAAGGTGTGAAAAAAAGGACATCAATCAGCCAAACTTGTCCATGAAATTTATTAGGAACCTACACTCTTAACCAAACTTTGCGACATTCTTTTCTGTTGGAAATATAAGCATTCATAAATGTATATAGAAATATAGTAAAGAGTGTTTCGGCAGTTTTTTGTAACGGGTACTTGCCCTAACGTCTGCCTCTTCAGGGGTCCATGCTTTTGTCTTTGCTATAAGCTATAATTGGTTCCGATGTAAATATTTCTTTGCATTTTGTGTCTGTTTTCATTTCGTTCTAGTATTTTAAGTTTTTTTTAATCCTTTGATTCGGAGATTATATTTTGTAACCATAACCAATTTATCGTGGAGTTTCAATTGGCTGTTACTTTTATTTAGTATCTCATTTCTGTCTGTTCCAATTATGCTTGTGATAATAGGATCTATTTCTGTATCAGAGTACTCTCCCTGTAAGTTTTCTTCTTTTTTTCTGAGTTTTTTTTTCATTCTCTTTCTTTTTTTCTTAGTCCCTCCTAGATTCATTCTTTGTTTCACCATTCCCGAAGTATTTTTCAAGGCTTGTATTCCCTGGATTTTGACAGCGTCTTTTAAAGATCTCTTATTTTCTGACGTCTAACCCCGTTCTAGCAACAGCAGTCAAGGCGTGTTTAGCTCCCGTTTTCAGTAAATTCGTGAAAAATCCTTTCCCTCTTTGAGGATAATTGCGGGGTGGATAATAGGCGGGTGGTGGGGGTGGCTGTGGAGCCCGTCCCAATAATCCTTCTACTAAATTCCTGAATAAGGAAACTGCTAATCCAAAAATACTTTTTTTGATGTAATAAGCATTTTTGATAAGTCCAACCATGTCCTGTTTGTCTCATTAATCCGGAATAATACTGCATGGTTCATGACTCGTGTGAAACTGACCTTTGTGTACTCGGGGGACTTCCCTTTATACCCTTTTAAGGGCTGAATACAATACAGACAGCATACCAGACATGCCATCACTCCCAATAAGATATAACAAAACAGCTGTACACTTATTTCAGTATACTTTTCTGAAATGTAGTGTTTGACTATCGATTTGCCACTTAAATAATGCATGGGCTGCCCTAAAGAAGTCATGATGTGAATCTCAGTGGTGTCGAAATGTTTTTTCATTCAAAGGGACATATTCCGCTCGAATCGGTTCCCACTTACATTAATTGTCTTTGTCTTCAAAATGACAAGGCACCACTCTTAATAAGTTCAATGCATTGGAACCTACGGTCAGGGGTTGAATCAGATCGCAATACACATACTTAAATTTCGGTAAAAATCGGGAGTGTACGGAGCCATATAACTGATTTTCATCCATTTGGTGGTGTCTTCTCTCCATTTTTCAGGCACCAAATTAGGACTGTGGTATCCTAATTTATAAGCCAGACTTACGGAAAGCCTTAAAGAGATGGAAATTTCTCTTAAATGAGTGACATAATTCACTCGATCGAAATTGTCCTGATACGCAAAACTCATCTCTGTTTTAGAGGAATCTTCTTCTGTTTTCAGGTCTTGTATGATTTTCACTAAGTCAGCTTTTAAATCCCCATAATCATCTTCTTTACTATCATTCATGACACTCCTTTTATTTCTGGTCCTCTTCTCGGTCCATGCTACATTTTTTTTCCAAATGGTTTTCAGGCACCGTTCTAAACCTTCATTGATTTCAGCAAGGAGAGCTGCAGGGTTGGCGTAGGGCCCCGGGCTAAATTTTAGGCGATACATATTTAATTTCTCTCTCGGATCTTAAGCACCATTCAACCAATAAGCTTGACTCCAGCCCACTAAACGTTGGGTATCTGCAAAGGTGATGGGATTACTTTTCAAGAGTTGAAACCTTCCCCATTGATACTTACTGGGGTCGTCGAGATCCAGTTTCTCCCCCGGGGGAGTTTTTAAAATAGGGTGGGACTTTTTCCACCATACATGTTTCCAGATAAGCTTCTTCTTCACTGATATTTTCTATACTACAAGGATAGATCATTTCCGTTAAGGCCACTTACCATTTACCGTCTGTCAAATCCACAGATTGAAGTAATAAGGATTTAAATTAAGCAGTCGTATTCCCCGGAAAAGAGAACATGGACCCATCACTGGGTAAAGTAATGTAAAACCCACTGCTCTCGGCCATCTGCATTTTACGACTGAGACCTCAGACCCTATGATCCTTTTATTTATAAGAAGACTTTAAAAAAAACAACCAACATTTTATTCATTTTTTTTGTAAACTTCTTCTTCTTCTTCTTCTGATCTGTCCTCAATCACTCGATTCAACACCCCAAGTCCTTCCTTTTCCATCGTGTCTTTAATCTGAGAAAAGGGGTGGACCCAATACACGTACTCTGTAGGACAGTAATGAGGTGGAAACGCCAGTCCTTTTTTCTCCATCTTGAAAAAATGTTTCACACACTCTCCGATGGTCGAGTACCATTGACTTTCATTCTGAACCATATTTATGGGTGTCAGGCGATTCATATGAGTACAGGTGACCCATTTGTATTGCTGATAATGTTGGTTGATTTTCACCCTCATTCTAGATCCTTAAGGACACTGGATTTTGAATCTTTTTTCCAACCACACATTGTTGTGGGAATGTCCTGGATGATTTTCAAAGAAATCCATGATGGCTCCTATATTACTTTTCATCCAGCCTCCTTGCATGTACATAAACTGGGTGATGGGACTCTCACAAAACCAACGATACTGCATCTTTTGACAAAAACCCACCTCTGACTTTGGGACTAAACTTTTTCAGAATGAGAGGTTTTTAAGTCTACCTCTTTATAAACCCAAATCTATTTTTAGTCATCTAAAAAAACCAAAAATTAAAAGCTTTAAACAAGTTTATTCAAGTAAGATACAAAGTAAATGTTTCCTCTGAATTTTCATTGACATCTTGGCCTCTCCCCTTTTCTTGAGATTGATTTCCTTCAATCGACATAAGGGACAACTTCTATAGCAGGTCACTACGAAATTCTCAGTACATTTCTCACAGCAGGGATGTTGTCTGCATTGTTGACACTTCCATTTTCCCACCGTATTTTCCTGGCAGCAGGTCAGAGACATTCCTTTAAAGCTCTTTTCCTGTCACTTTAACCCATTTGGGAGGCAGTATGTTCTCTACCCCGTACTTCCATATCAAATATTTGATGCACCAGCTACAGCCACATATCTCCATGGAAGGCTTATCATCCATACACCAGTGAGGAAAAAGCATATACCAATGCTCGCAAATTTGATAAGTTCTGTGATGCCATCCCAGATAGTCATACACCGTGAATTCACGCGGATGAATCATCTCTTTATCACAGTAATAACAATTATATTTTTCTACATCATACAAAGAGTACAATCTCCACATGAATATCATGATTAGTAAGATGAAGGCAGTGAACTCAAAGCTCCGCTTTCAGACGAAGTGTGGTGAAATTTTACAAAAATGCCCTCTTTAAATACCTTTACCCGCATGCGCTGTCCAGGTGTTTACCTGCACGTTTTCGGCACGCGCTTCCCGCCAAAGGACACCTGGTCAGCAGGTGTTTACCTGCACGTTCTCGACACGCGCTTCCCGCCCTCTCTATAAGTACACCTGGTCAGGTGTATACCTATTGTACACACACACAGACTTGACAGCGATTCAAGTCCCTCAAGTCCCTCAAGCTGCCTATTGTGACGTCATCATCACATAAAATTGGTATATAGAGGGTCACTTTGACTTAACTGTACTCATTTTATTAATCATGACTTATGTGTGGAGAATGTCTTATTTTATTCACTAAGAACATAGTAGATGTCCTCGTTGCCGTAAGCAGTTGAAGAGGTCAGGAGAATACCTATGTATGACAGTGAAGATGAAGTTATTGATGTCTATTGGGGATGTACTTAATGTTTTGAACCTATGCCTCACTGGCTGGAAGAAAATCCCCCTAATTTGAAGCCTTGTCACTGTGATTCGTGCCTGAAATATTTCCTGTGGTTATATATTGTTATATGATACCACCTTGGGCCAAGCTCATGCGAAGATCGACAGATGCCCCTCCTGCTGTGAAGAAACACTCAAGGGAGATGGAAATGTCAATGTATGAAATACCCCTGCTGTGAAAAGTGTTACAAGTTCATTGTAAGGCTTTCTTACAAAAGTTGTCCTTTGAGTCAGTTGAACAATAAATAATGTAAACAAAAGAAATGACTTATTTCTTTTAATTAAGCTGAGTGTATCTTAGGAAAGAAAACTAACAACACCAGAATTTTTTTTTTTGTCTTAAGATTTATCCATAACATTAAAAACATCATAATAACAAACATTCAAAACTATGGTACAGTTCTTTTTGTATGGGAAAGAATCTCCTCATGTACAAATATTGCGTTTCACTAGCACAGTCTATGATGTCGTATCCTTCCAGGACCACTTTCTTGGCATAATCTTTAATACAATACTAGCTTTTCCCATCCATTTCCCTTGAATCCAAGTTCTTTCGGGTCCCTCTCTTAGCCACGACGTATTTCACTTTTCATTTCAACTCCTGATACTTGGGTTGTCTGGGTTTTAATAAAACCCTGATTTTGCCCCCCTTGGGATCCGGTAATCTCATTCTCTTATACAGGTAGATTTCATTGACGCCCATTTGTCCTGGATTTTTATCAAAGAAATCTTAAATACATTTCTCTTTGTTTTTCATCCATTCTCCATTTAGAGTAGTACCTGTAGGTTCTCCTATTCCAACGATACTCTGAGGTTAAAAATTCCATGGTGTGCTCTAGTCCTCCGTAAGATCACAAATGATCCCTGGGTTTGGTGTCTCATTTTTGTATCGACAGATTTCACCTCTAACTTTGTGAATTCGTCTTCTTCACAGCACGTGTTTGATGCATCATGGTATGACTAGGCATGTTGCAATCTACGGAAGAACACAGATCACCCAATATTCTCGATTTGGATCGTGTAGAGCTAACATGACCTCACAGGTGATGATGAGGGAAATACAGCTAAATAACTGAGCAAAATATACAATTTCTTCTCGAGGAATATTTTCTCAACAAAATTTCCAATGAGAAGTTACTGGATGAGATCCGTTTCAGGAATCCATGAATCAAAACAAGGGGGGTATCCTGTCCACCTGACTTTGACTTCTTGAATGATTTTTCCCGACTCGTCGCTTTTTATACCATAAGATTTCCTCCACTTCGTACACGTCGTCTTTTTTAATGATCTGTTGTAATTCTTTCTCGTAAAAAGTGCCTTTTAATTCTTCATTGTTGTAATCCTGTACTCGATACTCGTAAGGATACCGACCGGGTACTCTTTGAGCAATGGTAAATATTTCTGTATTACAGTTCGGTAAATATCCTTTTTCAAAAGTGCGTTTGGATTTACTGATGTGGACCCGATCTCCTGTTTTAAACTTGGGTGTTTTAGGAGATTTTTGTGATTCCTCATATAAAGTTTTCCAGACTTTCAAGATATTGGAGGGCTTCACTTGAGCTGGGGCTCTTTGGATGCTGCGATGATACGTGTGATTGTAAGCATACACTAAATCCGGTAAGACTTCTAAATACTGTCTGGTTGTATGACGAGTGAAATAGCGCCAAATGCGTGCTTTGAGGGTTCTCTGAAATCGTTCCATGATACTGGCATTCGTGCCCGTATTGCGATTGGTAAATTCTTTGCCTTGATCCGATTGAATGCGTACAGGATGTCGACATTGTTGAAAAATCTCTTGTATTCCTCGAATCATTTCTTTTCCTGTTTTCTGTTTTAAACAGCACCCAAGCATATTTAGATAAGATGTCACACAATGAAAACGTATAGCCCTCATTGCGTTTCTTTAAACTGGACACATCGGCTAAATCTAATTGCCATCCGTCACTCTCGTCTGTTGTCTCCGGAAATTTTTCTGTGAATGGGTTTATATAAGGTATAGGTATCTTGCTCTTTTAACCATTCTCGTATCTTTTTCAAGAAAATCAGATGACCCAGACTTTTGACATGACTATACAAAGCCTGTATTCCTCCAGACCCTCTCTTGGAATCGTAACAAATTTCTTTTGAAATGTCTTCCACTTTTTACTTAATTTTTTAGGTAAAGAAAGCCAATCTTTGTCAATTTATTGTAACTTCTTCTTTGTCTCTTGGGCTTTTTTCGCACTAAAGTGAATTTATTTAGGTGTGAATGTTTTTGAGGATCTTTGGTCTCTCTTCTACAGGTAGACTAATAGGGGTTAAAAGGGAAGAAGAAGCAGTCTGAAATCCGCTCTCTTTGTCGTCATCACTGAAGACCTCTTTAGGAGTACTGATTTTTGGCGGTTTCTGCATGACTTTTATAAGGTTTTGATTTGGTAGGTAGATCATGGGTGTACGAGTCTCTTTTAAAGCTTGAGCAAATTCATCTAATCATTTAGGAAACGGTTAACTTTTGAGGGGTTTGGTTCTCATGCTATTGGCCATTAAATCCACAATGTTAGAATCGGGGACTTTTTGACCTCGATAACTGATTTTTCCCTCTTTATCCCAAGTCATAACCTTGTTTTTCTTTAAATGATTGAATAATAATTCAGCTTTCCTTTGCATGGGTTTATTCACACTTTGAATGATTTGTTGATCGATCTCGAGGGTGGTACTGGACTCCTCTGGATCTGCTGCTGCTGCGGGGGCTGGGGATACTGCTGAAGCTGCAGTTTTTTTAGTAGGTGGCTCTCTTGTTGTTGTAAATAGTACTTATAGCGATGATATTCTTGACCATATAAAGCCACTTTTTCTTCTGGGGTTAAATCTTCACATCTTGTAATCTGGTCCAATTCTTGACCTATACTCAGGATTAATTGAAATTCCGGGGGTTTAGGTAGTTTTCCTTATGAGTTCATTCAATAGAACTTCAGGAACCAAGACCATTTTACGACTCATTTTAGGAGGTCCAAAAGTAAAGGGGCGGCTGCTGCTACATGTAATAAAAGATGAAAAAAAACCCTCCTTTATGTTGAACTAACAAAGATCGTCTTTTCTGATTGGAATGGGGTAGGACCAGTCTCCTGAAGATTTTTTACTTAGGAGCAAGTTTTTGTTTCTGAGGTAACACCCCTTTTAATACGTTGTAGACGTTCTCTCAAATTTTCAGAATACTATCTCTAGAAAAATGTTTTTAAAATCCCGGTTTTTAAGGAAGAGGAATAATGAGGGTCCGATAACACTCTTAAAAGAGGGGCATGCGCTCTTAATCGTGTAGAAGATCCCTTTTTCTTCTTAGACATCTTTTTAAACAATGACGAGAGGTCTCTTATATCACCATATTTTATAGTCTCTCTCTTAAGAAGGGGCATACCCTAACAAAAAAATACTATAGTTAACAATAGTTTACTATGGTTAACTATAGTTAACTATAGTTATAGCTTTGACACTTTAAAAATTTTGGTTTACTTTAGTGAAAACTTTGACACTTTGCAAAACTTTATCGAAAACTTTGACACTTTGAAAAACTTTGCTGGACGTTGAACTGACGGAATTCGGGGAAATGTTGGACCCGAAACATTGGAAACATTGGACCCGTGTTCTTTATAACACTAGTTCAGAAAATTTATTTCGATATGTCATAGCCAGACACGCTGCGTACTGTAGCACTAGTATTATCCAATCAATTGATCTGATTATACATTCTTTTAAATCAAGAAATGAATATGTTAAAAGAGCTAGAGTCAAATTTAAGAGCAACTTTTAATGTTTTTATGGTTTTTTTCATGATCTATCAATTTAGACCGTTTACTTTTCTTTTTACGAGACTGGACCTAAAAATTTTGAATGAATCAAAGTGAATTCCGCACCGGAATCCATAAGTGCGCGAAATTTCTGACAGTTAAGAATTCATGCAATATTAATTTTCAAATTCGGAATGTTTTTATTTTCGGTTTTTTTTTATTCATGCAAATGTAAACTCTTTATAATGGCCGAAACCGGAGGAAACGTTGTCCAATGTTTCATAAAATAAAACGCACTAACACAATGATTAAAATGTCCATGAATTAATCACTTTAAAATGTCCATAACACACAACACACAGATGTCCAATGAGAATGCCCTGAATTGTTTTTGAAGAATCACGAAAATCCCCTGAAAACGGTGACATCCACTTTACCATGATTTCTGCAATCCGGCGACATCTCCTAGAATGGGTTGAATATCCCTCCAATTTGGTGACATCCCTTGGGTAGATGACATCTACTGGATATGATGAATGGCCCTTAAACTCGGTGACATCCGCTGAATAACGATAATAACGTTTTAATAACCCTGGATAATTTTTACCTTGACCTTTAATATACAACACAATTATTGTTCCCATAATTATGGAACTTATTATCCCCAGGAGAATGTATAATTATACCCTTGTCAGTCAACCGCTCTCTGCTTCGGGAATACATTATTCTCATAATTTTATTTGTTTCAATTTACACAAAGAATTATGGAGATGTGCAATCAGAAAGGATCATCTTAAAATGTATTGCGTTTTTATACCAGAAATGATTAGATTAGTCACAGATCTAGAGAGAATTCATAGAAAGAAAACAACCATGTATTCATTTTATCAAGTCTTATTTTTAGATTCTAGGTTAGATTTCCTCATCTAAAATGTCATACTTAGCGTAATCGTAGACTTTTCTTCAAATTTAACACCATTCAGGCTTTTTAACATCAAACCTTTATAACGGGTTCTTTATAACACTAGTTCAGAAAATTTATTTCGATATGTCATAGCCAGACACGCTGCTTACTGTAGCACTAGTATTATCCAATCAATTGATCTGATTATACATTCTTTTAAATCACGAAATGAAAATGTTAAAAGAGCTAGAGTCAAATTTAAGAGCAACTTTTAATGTTTTTATGGTTTTTTTCATGATCTATCAATTTAGACCGTTTACTTTTCTTTTTACGAGACTGGACCTAAAATTTTTGAATGAATCAAAGAGAATTCCGCACCGGAATCCATAAGTGCGCGAAATTTCTGACAGTTAAGATTTCATGCAATATTAATTTTCAAATTCGGAATGTTTTTATTTTCGGTTTTATTTTTTTTTTATTCATGCAAATGTAAACTCTTTATAATGGCCGTATTTTGATTGTACCAATTGCATTTGATAAATCTTTAACTGAAAAATCACGACCATCAAATTTAGTTTCTAATATTTACATTTGCAAATGTTTTCCTTTATATAACACTACTGAAAGCAAGCGTATTTATAACTGTATAAATACAGGTACGGGGTCAAGAGGTCATAGATGTGCGTATGGATAAACGTTCGACGTAATTTCTCATTGACGTCATAAAGGGTCGACGCGCGTTCAGTGGATTACATACATGCCGTTTGGTTTGAAAAATAATGCATTTCACACGTTAAAAGTCACAATCAGGCAAATTTAAAGTATGAATAAGTCACAAATGTAAATATAAGTAATAAGGTATCATTTTTTTAGTTTTATTGGGATGTCAAACGGGTTGGCACATGATCAAATCTTCCATAAAGCTTTATGGGATTTGATCACGTGACCAACCCGTTTTACATCCCAATAAAACTCAAAAAATGATACCTTATTTCTTAATTACAGTCGACAGGGTCGTAAAATCACCTCCCAAGTCAAAACCAATCCCAATGTCTTGGTTGTCCATATTTTAAAATCAAGGTACAATAAAACAGTTACTTACAGTAGTCTTGAATGTCTTTCACTTTCCAGCGATGAGAGACTTCCCGTTCTGATCCCGGTCAACGGCACGAATTAATCCGTTATATAACACAATTAGCCAATGTGTTTGGATGAAGAAGACTTTTGTAAGTTTATAGTTTTATTATAAAGTCACAGCAAAGGTAACAAACAATGGTACATGAAATGTTCAATTACAAAGATCTCGGAGCTAGGATAGTAAAAGCTCACATAGTCATTGTGTCACAAAAGTCTCAGAGCTAAGTTCGTAAAAGCTCTCGTAGTTCGTTTAAGAGCTAAGATGGTAAAAAACTCTCATAGTCCGTCTCGGAGCTAGGATGTTAAAAGCTCTCATAGTCCGTCTCGGAGCTAAGATGTTAAAAGCTATTGATACTCAGTGCGCACATCTTTTGTACAAGAAGCTGCATCATATGGTTCACATATTTGGTAATAGCATTTAGTTAGTTAGAGTGTTATTTCATTACTAGTAATATTGTCCGCCCCTCAGTGAAGCTCTATTTCCCGTCTCCTTATAGGATACGACAATGTCTCTTGGATTTTTAAACAGGACTAAATAATGAGCATTGAAAGAAACAGTGCGGTGAGAGGCTGCTCGATCAAATAAATTCTGACTGATGCGCTTTACGGGTAAACCAATCCACAATGCATTCGATGGCTTTGTCCTCCAACCATATCGTCAAAAATGAGTAAATGTGGAAAACTCAAATTGGCCACTAATTTAATTTCTCATCGTCTTCTGGAATATTTCGGATGAAGAACACCTTATCTTTTAAAGAAATTTAAGCCGGTTGCCATTCCAGACAACACCAGACGAATTTTTCAGGCATGGGGGTGATCCAGTGTGAATTGGTCACTAATTCCTTGACAAATTCTGTTTTGCCTGATTTCGAGGGTCCTGCCAAGACTATGGTAAATTCATGTTTCAGTTGAAAAGAGGGGATGAGTGTTTCCTCGGAATAAATGTTGATCAATGAAGGAAGAGGTGGGTTCAGGGTCCTTTTTATAGTTAACACAGAAATATGCGTTTGGATTGTTGAATCTTGGCTCGGGCTAGGGCTTTCATACTTCAGATAAGAAATTCTTGTGAAAAGACCTTTCATTGGATACCAAGAACTTTGACCCTTTGACCTTGACCTTGGAGATTGACCTACCTTTAAAAAACCTAAACTTGACCATATCTTTTAAAGGGTTTGGACTAGTGCTTTCATACTTTACATTTTAAATCTTGTGACAAGACCTTTCATTTGATATCAAGAACTTTGACCCTTTGACCTTGACCTTGGAGTTTGATCTACTTTTTAAATTTCTAACTTTGGCCATAACTATTGAAGGGTAAAGGTTAGGGCTTCCATACTTCATACATGTATATATGTATTCATTTTAGAAAGACTTTTTTTAATACCAATTACTTTGACCTTTTGACCTTGACCTTAGAGAGTTCCGTATCTATAAAAAAACATTAACCTTGGCCATATCTTTTGTATACTAAGGTTTAGTTCTCTCATACGCTATATACATAATTCTTATGAAAGGACCCTTAATTGGATATCAAGTACTTTGACCCTTTGACCTTGGAGTTTGAAGTACTTTAAAAAACAAACCTTGACCATAACGTTTGAAGAATTTGGGCTATTGCTTTCACACTATTCATATTTAATCATTGTGACAAAACCTTAAATTTGATATCAAGAATTTTGACCCTTTAACCTTGATCTTGGAGTTTGACCTACTTTTCAAAATTTTTAACTTGGTCACAACTTTTGAAGGGTTAGGGCTAGGGCTTTCATACTTCACATATGTATTCTTTGTGGCAAGTCCTTTCATCAGATACCAATTACCTTGACCTTTTGACCTTGACCCTAGAGATTTCTGTATTTATGAGAAAACTTTCACCTTGGCCTACTTTCATATCTAACAATTGTATTTCCAGTGAGAATACCCTATTTCTTGTACCAAATTATTAAATTTGCGTTTAAAACAGGTTAATCTTTGCATGTTGCAATCCGGGGGCATCAGTGTTTCACAAACACATCTTGTTTTAACTTTTGATCATATCATTAAATCAACTTACTCTATAATAAAATGTGATAACGAACAGTGAACAAGTTCAAAAATCGAATAAAGTATTACAAATCGTGACGGGATGTTATCAGCAGATATTCCCGGTCGACTCTGACTCTACCGTATCAACTTTATGTAGTGCAATGTCTATATGTCTTTATCAAGAGCACCAACGGAAAATAACAAGTGGTTTGTAGTCTAACCTGAAAGGTCATGGATGTGGATATTACAATTTCGTATCGACTAATGGCTTCTGATAATAAAGAAATATAGCTTGATTGCTTGATGGGAAACGGTATTCAACAAAAAAATTGTATTAATTTTTGAATTTCCTTTATTACCTTATCACGTAGGGATTAATTAAGACAGAGAAGAATTAAAATATGAATTACAGAAAATTATTTTTAAGGTCAAGATCTAGTTAATGATTTTAGAATGTCTCTTTTGTGCTACATCCATTATGCCATCATAATTGATTTGAGCTTATTTTTCCCCTACTTTACGACTGTAATAGAGTAGTGTATAAAATGAAGCATTTTCATTGTATGCAATCTGAAATCAGGCCAAAACTATTTCCGATATCAATATATAATTAAATATTCCTTTGAAGTAGATGTTTAGAAAAAAAAACGTTTTATAAGAGCAATATTGGCACTATTGATACATTTCTTCTATCGAGTTGGAAAAATTTTCGAAATTAATACCTGACTTTCTTTGTTTTTCATTGAGAAATTAGAGTTCAAAATATTTTTTTTTTTGGTCTAGTTTATCAAAATATCATGTCCCGAAACAACTTATTTTACAAAGTTATATTTGTAAATGACCACTAAACGAACTCGTTTCCCCGATTTAAGGGGGATGTACAAGCCATATTGGATCTATAGTCTGGTGTAAAATAAGAAATACCAAGAATGCGCTGTATACTTCTACTAAACTAGCCCAAAGTTACTCAAAGTGCTATTGCACTAATTACCTACTGTTAGAAACCAAAATTAGTAAATAATTAAGTTTATTTTGTTTTAATTAGGAGGAAATTAATCATGTTAGAACTGCGCAGCTACAGCATTCATGAGATGAAAAATGCGTTGAAAATGGTGTTAATTTGATTCATTGATAATATGGCTACAACCATTTGTTTCGCTTTTTTTCTTGTCATTATCCATAATTCTTGAAAATTTGATTTTTCATATGGGTGTCTTCCTTAGGCCATGTGTTTATTTCTTCCGCCATTCCTCTGTCACACAGAGTTCGAATAACATTGATTTTAGAATAAATGCGACCAAAATAACATCAAGACAAGAAATTACTAAGTAATAATCATTAGGTTATATTACTTGCTACTTTTATTTGTTGCATCGCATCGTCTGATTAATGAAAAAACGCGATTTTAACCCCACTCCAGCAAATCGGGAAAAACTGTTCTGTTTACAGCTCGAGTTTCCTCATTAATATCATTCCACTGAGCACGTGGTTGGCATGTGCACATATCTGCTGAGGATAGATGCGTTTATTACCATGATTATATTTAATTTTTCATGGAACAAGTCTTGATAATTTGTTGGATTCTTTAAAACTCAAGAAAAAAGATAAAAAAAAATGTCCTAAACATGCATATGTGTTTACGTCGGGTCTTTTTTCTGTGGCGATAGAAGTTATTTTCAAATGGGGCACTGCAAGGAAGATGCTTAGCATTTAATTTGAAAATGTTAAACAATATGCGGTGCATGAAAAACAAAGTGTAATTACATGTCTTACATTTGAAAAGTTGGTACATATGTCTATTTTGTTTAGAAGTTAGATAGGAAAAATAGGCAGTTATAAGATTTCCTTCAGGCACCTCACATAAATAGCTAGATTGTTTGCAATGACCCACACATTGTACGGAGTAATGTTTGGACATAAAAACGCATCATGCCTCATTATGTTGACAACGTTGTAAGCCCTCGCTCATTGAACATACGAAGCTTGATAAAATATATGGAGTTGTTTCTTTGAAATTTAGAAGCAATCATAATGTTTGCAAACAAAAGTCCATTGCATATGCTATGTCTATCATCGCAAAAAAAGTTGCTCCGCTG
Organism: Saccostrea cuccullata; assembly: GCF_032062105.1. Taxonomy (NCBI): domain Eukaryota; kingdom Metazoa; phylum Mollusca; class Bivalvia; order Ostreida; family Ostreidae; genus Saccostrea; species Saccostrea cuccullata. The sequence continues at coordinate 88,670 of NW_026940919.1, forward strand.
TAATGAAAATTGTAAATGTTTATTTGACAGAGTATACGAGGGGTGATCAAAAAGTAAACGATATCTTAGGTATTTGATAGTTATATTATTGTTGAAATATTCAAGTATTTTTCAAAGTGTAATTTAGAGGTCTTTGATAGCATATTGCTTAATTAAAAACACATCACTTATCAAACTTGCTTTCACCGGGCAACATAACAAGTATCATACCGGGGGGTATTTAACCATCTGCCTTCCTTCACTAAAACGATCTATCCAATCATTGATTGAATTTATAGGAAGTCATTTGTCTTAATAAACTGTGAACAAATTCTTATACGCTATTTCAAAGGCATTCTTAAGATATACCATAAATATTTTAGTCGTTTGTTGAACGAGTTCGACTGAGTCAACCATTTTTCGTCACAAGTATCTGCATAATCAATGACGTCATTTTCACATTGTGAGCAAAACTTTATTCAGCATATGCTATTTATAGAACTTGTGTTTGGCTATGTGTGCACCAAATTTGTTTCTAATCTGAATTGTGGTTTTGTAGATACACATGTATAGAGATATTTCGCGAACTTTTTGATCACCCCTCGTACTAGTAGGTACTAAAACAAGATCATTCATATCGATTTTATGTGTTTAATTTTTTTGTGTTTCAATGGTGATAATTAAACTTTTGATAGATATTATAAGTTATCTGTGGCAAACTTACAAGCTCTTAATTTTTAACTTTGATGGTGTTCATTTTTCCTTACCTGGAATCAGAGTTTTCGATTTTTTTGATATCAATACGTACACTATCTAACAACTGTTCGATAATAATACTAAATTACTTCAAGAAACACTATAGCACTGTTTAACACATTCCCTCTTTTAAAAGTGTTCATATTGTTTAAAATATTTTGCGACTGTAATTCTCTTCTACATTTAAAGATTGTTATGTCCTTCCATATTAAGAAGATGTCTGGAAAACAAAATTCCGTGCTAAAAATAGACCACGTGCTGCTATCCATGAACTACTTTCATGGTTCTTTACACTCTTTTTGAAGACAACGATACACTGTTTTGAACTTGAAATTATCATTTAAAAGTGAAAAATTTAGACATTTACTCAACAAATGGTTGTAGAGAGAACATTGATGCACAGTTTGCGTATTTTTTTGGATTTTTTAAGGCTTTGCTGAATTCTGTAGCTGCGCAGGTCTAAGGAGCATATCAAAAGCATTTTTCTGCAAAAGTATAAATTATATATACACAACATGCATTCAGTTATGCATATTTATTGTATCTTTATCACAAAGACTTAAAATTTGATCAAAATATAATGTATTTTAGCCATTTGAAGAAATGTTTACATTTTGTTCTCACTGCACTAAAGGTGGCCGTACATCCCCCTTAAAGAAATCGTAAAGCACATTTTATTTACTAGATCTTGACTGTGTCAAATGAGAAAACGTGTTTCAAGTTTTTGGAACGATGCTTTAAAGACAATTTGTGCGTCGACAGATGAAAGAAAAGAATAACAACCCTTGATAAGTAATCAATCAGAAAATAAAGTCAAAAATAAAATTAAGCACGTCTTATAAATGAATAAAACAAGTCATTTCTAATTAATGATATAAGAAGACTAAATTATATTTTTGATATTACTGTCAACTGCTTCTAAAAAAAATTAATTTCAGAATTTCATGTCTCGTGATTTGACAAAAACATGTCATATATTACACAGTTTGAATTAATAAAAGTCATTTTTCTCGATTCAATATATCCAAAATTAACTCAAAATTAAACTTATTACAGGGTACATTAGTGTTTTATTTAGGTTGATTGCAGATAATAAAGGTCAAACTAACAAATACACTTATGATAAAACAGGTTTGTGAAGGCAGCAAACAGGTCATGGACAGGCAATTGAATTACGCATTTTTCTATTATAATTCTTTTCACCCAAAGAGTTTTATTTCTAGGGGGAAATAGAAAAGATTACCTTTTTGTATCACTGCAGAATCCGTTACTCTTTGTTTTCAGTCTATTCCACTCCAAACGCAGTAAATTACACTACGCCACTACTTACATTATCTGACATTTCGTCATTGCGGAGAATATTACAAGTCTGATTGTCAAGAAGGTAAGTCATCTCTGTCTACGTATAGTAAAATTTTCGTTTCAAACTCTTCAATGCAAATTCACGAAGAAAAAGAAAATTAAATTAAATCACGGTAAAAGTTTTGATGTTTTTTTCCCTGAAAATGATCTATAGTTTATTTTGTGTGTGGGTGTGTTTGTTCTTGATCTATTGAAGCATTATATACAAACAGTGAAAAACCAGGTATCAAAAGTTCGTAAACTTGATGTAAACATGTGGGAATCGTGACATCAGTACTTTTCGTAGAGGATACTTTACGAAAACCACTTTATGGTTTTTAGGTAGATTACCAACATGGAAATCATTAACCTGTGACAAGTTTTCCACGATGGAATAAAACCTTACAAATACGTCTCAAAAGTTTCCTGGTATATTCATACTTGTTTCCCAGATAGAAAAACTTTAGAAATATACATTACTAACTTTCACCCTCTTTCATTTTGAAAAATGTCAACGTTCTGCTTTAAAACTATTTCATTGATGAAAGACAATTTCAGAAATTTTTATCAGAAATTTTATTTGAGTCTCAATTTCATTTATTAAAAGTGTAATTTTGTGTAATAAAATTGGTTATGTGGAAGCCATGTACCCAAATATATATCTTTCACATTTTACTCTCAGTGAAAGCATATGGATATATGAACTGCAATATAGAAGTATAACTTTAAAATTATCAATTACAATATAACCTAATGAGATTAATTCAATCTTCGCCAATTTTAAAACCAGGTGAATTTTTGACAAAAAAGTTGATGAAAAAAGAATATCAGCAGTCTCTTTCAAAGTCATCATTTTGTAAGTTCTACGGTCGATACCATGACCATGTACATGTAAGCAAATACAATTTATCATTGAGTCAAATGCTGATTGACGTTTCTCATACAATTGTTAGTCGATTATTTAGATACTAATGTGACGACGGATTTTCCCGTTATTTCCCGGTCATGACAAAAAATAGGAGATGCTCACTCTTCCATGGAACCTGATCCCACCTTTGATGATTTGGAGGTCCGTGTTTGTTCCGTTCATATTTTGTATTGTTTTATGGAATTTCGATCTTGGATACCGTTTGGTATCTCCATACGTTTCACTTGTCACGTTTGGTCGCAGGCAACTGTTCTCAAGCGACCTAGATTGAGACACATGTGGCAAAGACACCTGCTTCTGTATTTTTGTATATTATTCAACATGATTTGAATACTAAATTGAATTTTAGATATTCAAAGGAACAAGAAAAAATACAATTAGGTTCCAATTTTTTTTAGTACAACAAAACTCGTTTAGTACGAATACAAACACAGACATTGCGAATTCACAGATATAACGAAGTTGTCTTGGACCCCAGCTGTATAAATTTTATAAATTCTTTATACGGATATGACAAAATACGGATATAGCGAAATTTTATACGTCCCAGTGACTTCGTTTTAGCGAGTTTTACTGTACTGATTTGTAAACAAAGTTTCCGTTTGTAACACATTTTTGAGTTTAGTCAAAATAAACCAACAAGTAATTTGTGATATCGTTAAAAAGATAATCTATATTTGTATTTATGGTATATAATCTATATATGTATTTTTGATTAAGTGAATCATGAGAGTTACTAGCATATCATTTGTATTTTGTTTTTTTAATAGGTTAATAAAACTTATTTCTTTTACAACATTTAAATCAATTTTTGATTGCATATAAGTAACTCATTCATGAAATGAAATAAATTCTATGAAATAAATATAAAACAATTGCTTATTGTCAGTTTATTGACAAACAAGTTTATGAAACAAGAATATCATCAGTCTCGTTTAAAGTCATCATTTCTTCAGTTCTTTGGACGATATATTGACCCTGTCCGCAAATACAATTTTTCATCGAGTCAAATGCTTCAATGATGTTTTTCAATCTAATTATAGTCCATTATTTAAATTACACACTAAATTGACGATGGATTTTTTCCGTTATTTTTCGATCATGACGGGGATGCTCACTATTCCATGGCACTTGATCCCACTTCTATTTTGGAGGTCCGTATTTGCTTTCCTCCTATTATGCATTGTTTAATAGACTTTTGAGCTTGAATAAGGTTCGTCATCTCCATAAAATTCCTTTCATTAAAAATTGTCAGTGTTTTAGATCTGACAACCGTAATCACTATCCTACTTTTTTTTAATTTCAGGGTTGATAGTAAGAAATCCGGTGCAAACTTTTCATAGTTTATTTGCTTAATTTATGAATTTATAAGTCTAATTTGACCTAGTTTTAAACAGCAATGATAACATCTCTACAGGGATCAGGATACTTATAACTAGCTCGCGATGTCAAAATAGCAGGGATAAGATTTTGAAGAATCAGGAGCGATCATATAAAGAGACAGAATGAAACTAAACCAAAAACAATTTTCAGAAAACTCAAAGTTCAACTCGATGTAGTGATTTCTTTCTATGATATCAATACTTGTGTGAACATATTCTATATCTATTGAATTACTTTTTCAAATTCTTTTACATGTTAAATTGTGTATTTATGCCAAATGGAAACTCCTTATGTGAAGCAAATACAAATTAAAATTACACAAAATAGATAGCCTTCATATATTATACATTTCACATTTTAGGCAAATGGGAAACAACTTTGGTGCTGTGAAAGAGAAAAATAATGTCTCAGGCTTCCCATGTCTAGGTAAAATTAAAATTAACATCACAGCAGGGATTGTAAATTTGCGAATAAATACATGATTTCTAGTAAATATTCTTTTTAAGTTAGTCATGTAAAATAAACCACTTATAAAAGACTACGAGTAACTGACTGAAAATGTTAATGAAGCTAGCTTAAGTAACTAGTTATTGGCTAGGACATATGGTTGAAGTAAGCTACTAAGATACAATGTACGAGATATCCACGCTAAAACTTGCGTCAGTTAAAAATAAAGTTGGGAAAATATTATTTTTGTTTACCAATTAAAGTTACAAACATACTGTAAATTGCAGTATTAAGAATTAATGCGATATAAAGATGTCAAAGAGCTTATACTTATTAATTTTCCTAACAGGAAAGAAATTAAGGTATTCCGTTTCCAACGGAGACCTTCTACTGATTCTGTTGGTAAAGATTATTATTCTTTTTTTTCTGCTTCCTAGACCGCAACTTTGAGGCCTCATATCTCACTCATTTCTCAACGGATTTCATTCAAATTTTCAGAGGTTATAGACGTTAATAAACTCTATCAGAATGCTGACTAAAATTTCAAAAAGTCACTTCTGGTTTTGGGTTATTTCCCTTTAAACGAAAATTTATAGGCTTTCGTTTCCAGACAAAGGCTCAGAGACGGCTAAAGCTGGAGCAAAAATTCTACTGATTTAAGAAAATAAAAGGACTGAAGTTGTGCACATCGGTTTTTGTTTTTCGATTTCTCTATTCAAAATGGCGCTATATTGGGGTCAAAAATTAGAACGCTTAAAAGAACAAAAAAATACTCATAATTTTTTGCTTCTTATCTTCTAAACTAAAAATATTTTGTGAAAATATATAGGACATAATTTGTGCAGAATTAGAAGATCTTTCAAATGATATGTCAGAAAAAGGGCTTACCCCTAAATTAAGGGATTTACAGGGGCCAAAACTTTTTTTCCAGATATCTCAAAAAGTATCGAGAATTTGCTATACATCAAAGAAGCAAAGTTGTTAAAAATGTCAAGCTTAATCTAATGGAGTCGTCAAAATACGTCCAGCGTCGTCACTTCCGGCCAAACCGGAAGTAGTCGGAAAACGCGTATTTTTGCCGTTTTTGTCAAGTTTTTGGGTAATAAATGTCTCTGGGACCTTAAAAATTAATTTTTCGTGCGTCGTTGTCACTTCCGCTCAAACCGGAAGTAGCAAAAAATGGCTTATTTTTGCATTAATCAACATGGCTTTAGAGGATTCAAAGCATTTTGGGGCGTTATTTCTCATTTTTGTTAAAAATGAAAGCTTCTTTCGGTCAAACAGGACGGAAGACCTACTCGTTGCTTTGCAACGAGCTTTGCTTATATGATTATGCATCATTTGGCATCGTCACTACATCAAGAATGAATTTTTTTTTTTTAAAGCGTCAAGAAAACGAATCAGGCCGTTTGGTAAACAAACATAGGATAGCAAACAGGCGCGGATCCATAATTTTTTTTCCGGGGGGGGGGGGGGCACCCCAGTCGAAAAAAAATCCAATCCCAGAAATTTCTTGACAAGCAAGAAAAAAATTAATTAAAAATTAAAAAATAAATTTAGGGTACATATCTTTAACTGGCAACTAGAAACTGATTTAAACTGTGATTTATAAATTTAGCAAAGAGTAACTAACAGGCTACTCGTACAAGTAATTGGCTCTGACAAATGAATAAATTGTAAACTTGTAATTAACCACTATTAACTGACATAGAATATGAAATAGGTATTAACTTTTCACTGGCTACCACATGTGAGTAAAACTATCTACTAGTATTTAGCTATTACAATGTAGAATAGGACTTAAAATGTGAGTTAGAGTATAATTATTTACAATGACAGGTTACGGGATCGGGATGATGCCTATAGTTAGTAATTGTTTTACCTAACGAGACAAAGATGAACTAGGTATGAAATTTACTGACCAGGGGGTCGTAACATAAAGGCTACTTAAGTCTAAGACCGTGCTTAAGTAAGTACAGTCTAAAGCTTAAGACCGTAACTAGAAGCATACTAAGATTTGGCAATCTTAGCAAAACTTAGGCGTCCGGAAGAGGTGACTTAAGTATATCTTAACCTTCTTATACATATATTTAGAATTATTTAATGTTGACTTTCGATGTTAAAACATTAAACATTGCTCTATTCATATTATGCATTAAGGAAAATAATTATCCCTATTTGACGATGATTTAATAATTTTAGTTTTTCGTTGGGAGGGGGGGGGGTGTCACTGATCCAATATCACTCTCGACACAGCATACCTATGTAAATACAAAATTTAATTTTAGGGATACGTCTGACATTAGTGGGTTTACTAATTTAATTTTAGGGATACGTCTAAAATTAGTGGGTTCACTACAGTTCGATCGAGAGAGACAAAAGATAGACAGAGAGAATTGTTGATAAGTGGAGACATACGAAAAAATATCCCCTAAATTATTATCTGAATCTGAATCCTTGATTTAATTGCAAATGAGTATATCATAAATTTTCTGCAGTCTTTTCTTCTGACATGCATGGCCTGATAGATAGGGGGATTCAAAATGTATCAAGTAGATACACGGTCGGTTAGCTTGTCTTTTTGCGATAATAACAGGTATGTGAACATTTGTCAAGACAAAAGAGTTGCAAAATGTAAGCTGAAAACATCTCGGGTGATAAAACGGGTCCCGACGAAGCAGGGTCATACATTTACAATGAACCACAAATCGCCACTTTCTGACTATGCAGCATTTGTTTTCAAACATTCCGAATAATTCATGACAGAATTATAATTTTAATACTAAATCTAAAATAGCTGAAACTGATAGATAAGGACGCCAACTTACATATGTATTTAATTAAAACCCTAACTGAACGACATTTAGCAATATATCTATATAAAATGAAAAACCATAGGTTGACTCATATGAAATATTTTTAACATAAGTTTTACTTAGCTAGGACCTGGCTTAGTTCGCTTTATGTTACGGTTTAAGGGGGATGTACAAACCAATTGGATCTATTCTGGTATGAAATAAGAAATGCCAAGAATGCGCTTAATACTCGTCTAAACTAGCCCAAAGTTACACAAAGTGTTAATGCACTAGTAACCTACTGTTAGAGACCAAAATTAGTAAATAATTAAGTTTATTGTGTCTTAATTAGGATGAAATTAATCATGGTAGAACTGCGCACTACAGCATTCACGAGATGAAAAATGCATTGAAAATGGTGTTAGTTTGATTCATTGATAATATGGCTACAACCATTTGTTTCGCTTTTTTCTTGTCATTATCTAAAATTCTTGAAAATTTGATTTTTCATATGTGTGTCTTCCTGAGGCCATGTGTTTATTTCGTCCGCCATTCCTCTGTCACACAGAGTTCGAATAACATTGACTTTTGAATAAATGCGACCATAATAACATCAAGACAAAAAATTACTAAGTTATAACCATTAGGTAATATTACTTACTACTTTTATTTGTTGCATCGCTTCGTCTGATTAATGAAAAAACGCGATTTTAACCCCACTCCAGCAAATCGGGAAAAACTGTTCTGTTCGTGGCTCGAGTTTCCTAGTTAATATTCTTACACTGAGCACGTGGTTGGCAGATGCATATATCTGCTGTGGATAGATGCGTTTATTACCATGATAATATTTAATTTTTCGAGGAAGAAGTCTTGATAATTTGTTGGTTTCTTTAAAACTCAAGAAAAAAGCTATAAGATGCCCTAAACATTTGTGTTTACGTCAGGTCTTTTTTCTGTGGCGATAGAAGTTATTTTGAAATGGGGCACTGCAAGGAGGATGCTTAGCATTTAATTTGAAAATGTTGAACAATATGCAGTGCATGAAAAACAAAGTGCAATTACATGTCTTACATTCGAAAAGTTGGTACATATGTCTCTTTTGTTTAGCAGTTAGATAGAAAAAATAGGCAGTTAAAGTATTTCCTTCAGGCACCTCACGTAAATATCTTGATTGTTTGCAATCACCAACACATTGTATGGAGTAATGTTTGGACATAAAAACGCATCATGTCTCATTATGTTGACTACGTTGTAAGCTCTACTTTATTGAACATACGAAGCTTGATAAAATATATTGAGCTGTTTCTTAGAAATTTAGAAGCAATCACAATGTTTGCAAACAAAAGTCCATTGCATATGCTATTATTATTATTATTAATTATTAATCTACTTTTATATAGCGCCCTATATAATTATGGAATTACCCTAAAGCGCTTTACACGTAGAAAACAATTACAATATAAAACAAAGGACGGGTACAATATAAAATAGCAAAAAGGTAAAATCATAGGGCATTTTTTTTTTTTTTTTTTTTTTTAATAAAATAAAACCAACTGGATGCTCCATTGTGACTAGAGCCTTATAAACTAAAGGCGAGTCTAAAAAGATGTGTTTTTAGATTTCTTTTAAAAACTTCAAGTGACTGTTCTTTCCTAAGATCCAGCGGGAGGCAGTTCCACAGGGTGGCTGAAGATACATCAAACCTTCTATCTCCATACATCTTACTTCGAGTGCGTGGTTTAACAAGGCTCAGTGAATCCCCAGACCGTAGTGAACGTTGTGGGCGATAGACCTGAACAAGTTCCTGGATGTATTTCGGGGCTAGCTTCTGTAAGGCCTTGAAAGTGTACAACAGAATTTTATATTGTGCACGGTATGCCACAGGTAGCCAGTGAAGAGTTATTAGAATTGGTGTTATATGTTCATGTTTTCTCAAACGTGTCACCAGTCTGGCTGCAGTGTTCTGAACTTTCTGCAACTTTTGCAAGGATGTGGCATTGAGGCCAAAAAATAGTGCATTGCCATAATCAAGTCTAGATGTCACTAAAGATCTAACAAGTGTCCTGCAAGCATCCTCTGTTATGAGTGATCTTATTCTACCGATGTTACGAAGATGGAAATAACAGGATCTTGTAACCGAATTGATTTGACAGTCCATGCTTACTTTGCTGTCGAAAAATACCCCGAGATTTTTAACACAGGAAGCATTACTGATGACTGATCCACCAAAAGCGAGTTTACGTCCTGTAAATTCATTTGCCATACGTTTCGGTGTAAAGATGACGAGTTCAGTCTTATCCTGGTTTAACTTAAGGATGTTGTTTTGCATCCAGTCTTGTATATCAGACAGACACCGTTCAAGTCTATTCGCAATGTCGTCCCAACTGTCCTTCGGGTTAATAATCAGGTAAACCTGTGTGTCATCAGCATAACAATGGTAATACATGTTATGTCTCCGGCAAATTTCTCCGATGGGTTTGGAGAACATACAATATAAACGAGGTCCTAAAACAGACCCTTGTGGTACACCAAACTGGAATAAGAACTCTCTCGAGAATGTCGAACCTACAGCAATTTGTTGACTTCGACCAGATAAATAAGACTTTATCCATGAAAGCGCCGATCCTGTGATACCAAACGCATATTCGATGCGACTGATTAGTATATCATGATCAATCACATCGAATGCAGCCGAGAGATCTAGCATTACGAGAGCAACGCATGAATTCTTATCCAGTGCAGAGGTAATATCATGGTGCACCCGTAGCAGGGCAGTTTCTGTAGAGTGACTACCTCGGTAGGCCGACTGCACGTTATCATGAAGCTGGTAAGCGTTTAGGTGTTTTCGAGTCGAGATGCCACCGCTTTTTCTAATACTTTAGATAAAAAAGGCAAATTTGAAACAGGTCTGTAATTTTTGAATTCATCTTTGTCAAGTCCTTGGCGTTTAATCAATGGACGTACTATGGCCTTTTTGAAATCCAATGGTACTGACGCTTCTGAGAAGGATTTGTTGATAATTTCAGTGATGATTGGCAAAAGTCTCTCCAAACATTGTTTCAAAACATTTGTGGGTATTGGATCTAACTCGCAAGACTTCGTTGGTGCATCGCCGATAATGTCACATACCTCAGCAATCGACACTGGTTCAAACGCTTCCAGAGGAATGCCATCAAACTTGATGTCAGCTCGAAGGACAACTTCCATAGTAGGAGACTTGGTCAAGGAGCAAAGGTTATCTCTGATTTTCTGAATTTTACCGATAAAAAATTCACCAAATTTGGATGCGAGATCGAATTCGCTGTCATGCTCTGGCAGGACTGATAAATTTGTGTTTCCCATATGCTATGTCTATCATCGCAAAAAAATGAGAGACTACCCCCCCCCCCTTCCGAAAATCCTATGTTCTAATAGCTTCTATTTTCAAAATAGTGCCAAAGATTAAAAATTTTTGCATTACTAAGTATGTGATGGAACATGTGCTAGCCTTATAAGACCATTTGTTATAAAAATATTTGGTTGCCCTCTCTCCAGATCTACTGCCTAGAAATTGCCCGACTCAATTTTATTTTACATCCAATTACAGGATATTTTTTTCTTCCGTCAACAAATATGTTTGAATTTTAAAGAATTTTTTTTCTCACCATAAATACGGACCCAATAATTTTCCCTGAGTTGGGAGGTCCACCAAACGTCATTTCAAAGATGGAATAAAATATTTAATTATGTTGATTTTTTTCTTTACTCTGTAAAATTGTAATTTTGACAAAATGGGCAAATAGAAAAAAAAATTAATTAAATCTCCTAACCCACTCTGAATGATTTTATTCCTTTTCTAATGTTGCTCCGCTGTAATGAAAATTGTAAATGTTTATTTGACAGAGTATACGGGGGGGGGGGGCAAAAGTAAACGATATCTTAGGTATTTGATAATTATATTATTGTTGAAATATTCAAGTATTTTTCAAATGTAAATTGGAGATCTTTGATAGCATATTGCTTAATTAAAAACAAACCCCTTTTCAAACTTGCTTTCACCGGGCAACATAACAAGTATCATATTCAACCATCTTTCTTCCTTCACTAAACGATCTATCCAATCATTGGTTGAATTATTAGGAAGTCATTTGTCTTAATAAACTATGAACAAATTCATATACAGTCAAACCTGTATCAAGAGACCTTCCAACGGAGAAAGGAAAAAAAGTCACAGGTGGTCTCTTAATACAGGTTGCTTATTTTCAAACATAAAATGCTGAAAATATCACACGTGTATGTTGAATGTATTTTACAACACCTTATGTTTAATTCCACTTTTTAAAAGGTACTGCTCAACTCTAAAATGCTTTTACAATTGTCCTGTTAAGAAACAAAAATTTCGTGATTGTACGTTACTTCAAAGGCATTTTTAAGATATACTATAAATATTTTAGTCGTTTGTTGAATGAGTTCCACTGAGACAACCATTTTTCGTCACAAGTACCTGCATGATGACTTCATTTTTACATTGTGAGCAAAACTTTATTCAGCATATGCTATTTATAGAACTTGAGTGTGCACCAAATTTGTTTCTAATCTAAATTGTGGTTTGGTAGATATAGAGATAGTTCGAGAACTTTTTGATCACCCCACGTACTAGTTGATACTAACACACGGTTTTTCATATCGATCTTATGTGTTTAATTTCTTTGTGTTTCATTGGTGATAATTAAAATTTTGATAGATATTATAAGTTATCTGTGGCAAACTTACAAACTCTTAATTTTAAACTTTGATGGTGCTCATTTTTCCTTACCTGGAATCAAAGAGCTTATTTCAATACGTACACTTTTTAACAACTATTCGATAATAATACCAAATAAATTACTTCAAGCCACACTATAACACAATTCTTCTTTTAAAAGTGTTCATATTTAATATTTGAAATATTTTGCAATTGTAATTCTCTTCTACATTTAAAGATTGTTATGTCTCTCCATATTAAGAAGAGGTCTGGAAAACAAAATTCTGTGCTAAAAATAGACCACGTGCAGCTATCAATGAACTACTTTCAAGGTTCTTTACACTCTTTTTGAAGACAACGATACCTTGTTTTGAACTTAAAATTATCATTTAAAGGTGCAAGATTTAGACATTTTCTCAACAAATGGTTGTAGATAGAACATTAATGCACAGTTTGCGTATTTTTTTGGATTTTTTAAGGCTCTGCTGAATTCTGTAGCTGCGCAGTTCTACGGAGCATATCAAAAGCATTTTTCTGCAAAAGTATAGATTATATATGCACAACATGCATTCAGTTATGCATATTTATTGTATCTTTATCATTAGGGTTTAAAATTTGATCAAAATATAATGTACTTTAGCCATTTGAAGAAATGTTTACATTCTGTTCTCACTTCACTAAAGGTGGCCGTACATCCCCCTTAAGACGTACTTAAGTAGTACTTAGACAGGTCCTAAGATTATGCTTAAAACGTACTTACAACCCTACTTAGGTAAAAAACTTAGCAAGCTTTATGTTACGAGCCCCAGGGTACTATATCCCCTACCTGTCACTACAAAATGATGTAACTTATTCACCCCATCGATTAAATATTTTTGATAAATGTGGTGTCCGTGGTGTGTATAATTGTTTTTCTGCGCTATATTTTTTTTCACTCTCATTTTGTGCATATTATGACTTCATACAGTGTTACGTTATGCTGGTTTGTTAGTTTTTCATTCATAATAACATGCTCAATTTTGAAGACTTTCAGTAACGTGTGGAAAAGTTTTCATCTCGTTACTTACGTCAGGTATTCATTTTTTATATTTCTCAACAGACACTTGGTAACCCCTTTAACTCCAGTTGTTCAAAATGTTACAAAAGATCGACAATGTATCAATTTTCAAGCAACTAGGTATAAGTTAAACACCCTTTTACGTGACAGGATTCAAACAATAGTTAGTCAACTTTACCAGAGGTGGATACGTACCTAGGTAGCACAAAACATTTTATTGGTGTTGTCAAAAACCAAAAAGTTTTTTTTCAAAGCCGTTCAGAGTTATTTTTAAAATATCATATAAAAATTTCTCTTCTCATTATAACATTTTAAAAACATTTTTAAATATTTAGAAGAAGCTGATTGTAAAATCCTTAAGGTACATTTTTCTAAAATGTTTTAGAACGTTTAAAAATGATCTAAATATCAAAGATTTTTATAGTACGTTTTTTAAAACATAAAATAGATCTGAAACATTGCACACTACGTTTCCGAAAACTCGGATGAGCATCATCAAAATGTTTTAAAAACATTCTTGAAATTGCTTTTATATAAAAATCTGACTATTTTCATCCTAGGCAATAAAAATGTTTTTAAAAATTTTTATGACTACAACTGAAACATTTTATAACAGTTTTTGCAACATTCTCCGAAAACATTTTCAAAATGTTTCTATAACATTCATACACCGTATAGCAGATTTTCTTGAGGGCTATAAAATTTGATATTTTGCCTACTCAATTGTATTATAATAATTTAAGCGTAATTTATTTTAGCGCACACAGGGTTTGGACTCTTTGTAGATGAACACTTAGAAGAGTACTGAATATCTTAGCGATGAAATTTTAGCGGACTATCAAAAAGCCACAATAAGCCAATTAGCACCCCGCTAAAATAACTCACTATACGGTACTTCCGGCGACATTAAATTTAAATAATTTAGTAATTTTCAGAGTAAGTTTTTAGAATATTCAATTTAATTTTTTTGTTTTTGCTTTTTTAGACTTAATTTTTATTTTCATTGCTGTAACATTTTAAAATGTTACTTTAAAAGGTTTTTAAATGAAGATTGACGAAGTTCGAGAAAAAGATTAAGAATGTATAGAGAGAATATTGTTGAAATGAGGAAATGTATTTTTTTTATTGAATAATTAATTTCTAATTCCGTTTTTTTAAATAATTTTTTATAGCTTGTTTATTTAACAGATTGGTACATAGGTCTTCAAAGAAATGAAAGATACGTCAAAAAATATATTCTTTACAATAGCACATTCTGTTTTTAGCTCACCTGAGCCGAAGGCTCAAGTGAGCTTTTCTGATCAAAATTTGTCCGTCGTCTGTCGTCGTTGTCGTTGGCGTTGTCGTCATCGTTGGCGTTGTCGTAAACTTTTTACATTTTCATCTTCTTCTCAAGAACCACTGGGCCAATTTCAACCAAACTTGCCACAAAGTATCCTTAGGTGAAGGGGATTCAAGTTTGTTCAAATGAAGGGCCATGCCCTTATTCAAGGGGAGATAATTCAGAAATAGTGAAAATTTGTTGGTATGTTTTAAAAAATCTTCTTCTCAAGAACCACTTTGCCAGGAAACTTGAAACTTATAGGGAAGCATCCTCAGGTAGTGTAAATTCAAATTTGTTCAAATCATGTCCCCTGGGTTAAGGGCGGGGCCACAATGGCCGATCAAAGTTTTATATAGGAATATATAGGAAAAATCTTTAAAAATCTTATTCTCAAGAACCACTGGGCCAGGAAACATGAAACTCAGGTAGAATCATTCCTCAGGTAGTGTAGATTCAAGTTTGTTCAAATCATGATCCCCGGGGGTAGGGTGTGGCCAAAATGGGTGAATAAAGTTTTACATAGGGATATATAGGAAAAATCTCTCAAAATCTTCTTCTCAAGAATCACTGGGCCAGGAAAGATGAAACTCAGGTGGAATCATCCTCATATAGTGTAGATTCAAGTTAGTTCAAAGCATGACACCCTGGGGTAGGGTGGGGCCAAAATGGCCGACCAAAGTTTTACATAGGAATATATAGGAAAAATCTTCTTGTAAAGAACAATTGAGACGGGAAAGATGAAACTCATGTGAAATTATCCTCAGGTAGTGTTGATTCAGCTTTGTTCAAATCATGACCCCCGGGGATAGGGTGTTGCCAAAATGGCCGACCAAAGTTTTACATAGGAATATATAGGGAAACCTTTTAAAATCTTCTTTTTAAGTACTTCAAAGCCATGGTTAGTAATATTTCTATGGAATCATCCTCACAGGTAATGTAGATTCTAGTTCATTCAAATCATGATCACCTGGGGGGTAAAATTCACCCCCCCCCCTCACCCCAGTAAACTTTCAATTCTGATCTGATATGTGCATTTTCCTAGCTGATGTGCTCAGGTGAGTGCTGTGGCCCCTGGGCCTCTTGTTTTTTTAAATTATTCCGATCCAGTCGCAGAATTTAACTCTGAGGCATTAAATAAGGATTGGCACACTGGTCAGTTTCAGTGTCATGATAGCCTTGTAATGCAACTCTGGGCAGTGCGTTGTAGAGTAAAGTGGTTTGCAGCGTACAGTATTTCTAGGCCAAAATTTAAATTCTGGTAATCAAGAGGTGCACGTTTTTCCTTGCCGATTTAAATGACTTTGCAATATAAAGCACAAAATAACTTCGGAATTTATTAACTATGTATGGTGAGTAAAATTCCTTTATCATAGAGTATAAAGAATCCTGTTTTAAAATTGACTTTTATATACTACCAGTGTTATACTTGATACAAAATTTAGCAAAGACAAAGTGTTAAGGTTATATACATGTATTTGAATATTACATACTTATTCAACAAAATGCATCCGTGATTCAAGTGCTCGTTGTATTTGTGAAATGTATAATAAATATATCATTATACACACTTGTTCATTAAAAAGGAAATTACTTTGCAGTAAGATATTTGTTCCATCATCCGAATTTCGTTAAAATTCCCATATTCAAAAGACCCGCCTTAAGTGAAGGCAACATTAGTGCACGTTATTAATATAGCTCTTCAATAATATTGTCATAGTGATTATTCTTATTCTCTTTAATAACTCATATGTAGAAAGTATTGACATATTGTGATATGATAAAGAGGAAAATTTTTGGATATTTTTATTGATTATCTAAAGATACATAAGATATGATGTAGACCGATGATACAAATGCAATTTTCACTATATCTTTACAGGCTGTGCTGTTCTTTCCGATGACTAGGATGGCCGATATGAGCCTGTCTAAAATAAAATTATACGACCTATAATTTTGTCTTTTGTACATGTACATTTTCTGAAATTTGTACATATAAGAAATATAAAAAGTTTCACGAAAAGACAAAATGTACATGTACGATTCTTGAAAGCTGACAAAAATCTATAGCAGCATATATATAAGATTTACAATTACAATTACAATTCTTTTATTAAAAATCTTAATTAGAACACTTCTACTTGAAGTTTGATATCCTGAATGCAATAAATAAAAGATGATGGTTCCCTCATTAAGGACACGTGGGAAATATCAATTCAAGTATATTTCTTAACTTTTATCTGTAACATTTTCAAAGAAAGTCGCTCCCTTCAGTCAAGTACCTCAAATCACTTGACTATCTCGAATCTAATGTTTCGGCGGTGTGATATATACGAGGTTTAAGATTTTTATAGTATATTTCAAAATTAGCCGCAAATCCGCCATCATCAGGAGCCTATTTGCACATCTGTTATATACAGATTACCAAATAAGCTGGGAGAAGAGCATATCACTCAGTTTTATATTGTGTTTAATACCACAATAGTTTCTTAGAATATGGCGGTATTTTGATACTTTTTATACCCCAGTTTCATTGGTAATTTTATGTTAGCGAATATTGCATACAGAATGGGGTCCTAGACTTAAAACCCATCGTATATCAAATTATTTTTTTGTAATATTTGCATGGCATTTAATTAAATTACTCTCTGGGATATATGTGCGTATGCTCCATCTCTACATGTACAAAAATATAAAAAGTACTTTCGCGAAAAGACAAAATGTACATGTACAATTCTTAAAAAGTTGACAGAAAATCTGTAACGGTATATATAAAGGATTTTGTCACTACAAGTACAATTACAAGTACAATTCTTTTATTTAAAATTATAATAAGCTTTTATTCGATTCTCTGCACTTGACTTCTGATACCCCGCAAACAATAAAATCACTTAATAATCAACGTGGACCGGAAGACGCATACATTTAAACAGCGATTAATAGATGAAGACAAAGATTAAGCAAGTAGAGATGGAGCATACGCACATACATCCCAGAGAGTAATTTACAAATACATGTGTGTGTCAGAACGTGAAAGAAAAAACGACGTCAGCCGTCCGAACGTGACAGAGTTTAATAAAAAAGAATGTTTTGATAAGGTTGAAACAACGTAAGAGACATTATATTTGTTTAATCAACTAAAAATCATTGCAATATATTTAGTTTATTGATTTGAGATTAGTTCCATACGATTTTTTAAATTGTGTACAAATTTGAACACGCAACAAGAATTTAAAATCACATGTAACTTGTTGAAACTCAGATTTCTATTCATGACATTGTTTTAAATTTAGAGTCGGACTGGGCTGTGCAGTTTGTGTATACAAATATATTGATGACGCTTGTAAATTTTTGTGCATTGATTTGAATTTTAAAAATTAAATAAATTATAATCAATACTTAAATATTAGAGAGGTTTAGTTACATGTTTTGCGACGAACTTGGACGGGTGACGTCATCGATTGTTGTGTTCTTCGATACCATGACGTCAAATCCGATGTGTAGCTACAAGTTCAGAACTTGTAAGACACTGTCTACACGTACTATATAAACGAGTAAAGAATAAATTCTTTATTTCGTGATTCAGTTGATTGATTTTTATGCAATAAAACAAGAACACTATCTAAAAGATTTTAATGAAATGATGATTCGATGATTTCATCAAAATATTAGTATTTTTATCCATGAAAAGTTAAAGTGATACCGAGCAGCATGTTTATTTTGTACGCAGGATTCATTTGAAGAAGACCCGGCCAATGCACCAAATAAAAATTCTTGACGGTGATTTTTTTTATTTTTTTAACCGGTTTTAAAACCTCTATATTCTTTTTCTTTTTTTTTCAAGATAAAAAATATTCTATAAAATTACACCTATAGGCACGAAATACATAGTGACATATATAACAAAAATATAACCCCTTGTGTCATAAGTTCTAGGTTGTATGTGTAGCGTCAACTGCTTGTGGAGATTGTATTTCATTGTCTTTTTTTTCCTTTTGTACTAGCACTTGTAAATCTAGAGCAAACGCGTATTTAAAAAAAGGGAGGAAAAGGGGGTGTCTGACGTATTCTTCTTTAAATAATGTATTGATGTATTAAATATTTATTACATGCCTCCTTTCTAAATGTACAATGACTGAGCCCTTACAATTTTTCGTTTTAAAAAGGTTTTCTGTTTACCCCCCTCTACAAAGTGTAAAATGTGGTCTTTTTTATCGTCAATTCAGCATCTTTATGACTGCTTTCATTCTCAAAGTGATCAAGAATTAAAGGCTTGTCTTGTAGAGATAACAGAAAACAAAATATTTAAAGCGCTTCACTGCAGAGAGATGACAAAACATAATAATTTTTCATTGTTTATGATATCTATGGCTAGATTAAGTATGTATATTTCAATTCACCTTTGATTTGTTGTAAAATGATAAATACAATGCCGTTCAATTAATTTTCTATAATCTCCAATCACGAAATTTGCATATGTACGTACATGTGTAACTAAATTATATTTTTGACGTTGACGTCAAATATGCCGTGTACGTCAAAGTAAAAAATATTAATATATATTTGTGTGAAATGCTATTAAAACATGTAAGTCCTAATATTATACAGAAAATATTAACTTCAAATCCGTGTCCATGCACCTTTAAAAGTCGTTATCTTCATATGCTTTTGTGACATTTCATCTCACACATTTAAGTATATATACATTATGAAAAATCTCTAGAACTCAAAAAAAAAATTGCCTTTGAAATAGCACACACACACACACTCACTCTAAAGAGGACAAAAAAGAATCATTTTCTCATTTTTTCACAAAATATTTCAATATAAATTTGTCTTCGATCTATTATTTTACTAAATCCTATATGCTTGCATAAGAACATGGAACTGATATCCACTGTAAAAAATAAACTTTTGTGATATTTAAACAATCACAACAATACTTGAAATCCATTAAGTCAAGGGTCATTTCACAAACATAACTAAAATGTCATTTTTTATCAGGATCTGCTTAGCATATTGTTAACATGTCAGTCTCTAGGATATAAACCCCCGGATTTTATTGCTAGACTTTGAAGAGCACGAAAACAATTTTACTTTTTAATAAAAGAATAATTTCTTTGGAATCTTTTTATCTCAGAAACGTTTTGTTTATCATAATTGAATAAATTTCAATAACGAGAGCTTTTCTTTAAGGGGGATCTCTACACCAATGAAGTATAACTGATTTTTTTTTGCATGCATTTGTTTATAATTATAGACTCAATATCCGATAAAATAAGATTCCAAAGTATTTCACTTTATTTTTTAGAAATATTTAAAATATTTTATCTATTTTGTTAAAACCCCTCCTTTCTATATTTTTAAGAGCCCAGTGCTTTATATTTCTCTTCAAAGTTTAATGTTATAAAATAGTGAAATAATAACCACCACAGTTTTAAAGAAAATGTACATATTTTTTATTTTAATTCCCAAAAATAGACAAAAGAAAAACTAAAAAAGCATTTTCATGAGAATAGCTGGTTGGATCTTCTCCAATATCTGAAAAGATATATCATATCAAAGGGTAAAAACAATGAAAAAAAAAGAAATTGAACAAAATTGAAAAATTGATAAAAAATTCAAACATCACAAAAATTTAGGTTTGAAAGATCTGCCTCAAGAGTGGGCTTTAATATCTTGGTAATGTTTTTCTATATACTTCAAATAAACGCTATTAAAACTTGCACAAGTATTGAAAAAAGTTGTCAAGCAAAGACATTTCAAAAGAATTTCGTATTGTATTTTTTTTTAAATGAGTGTAAGCGAAAACCATCACGATTCCTGTCAATGACAAAGACGTATTTTGTGAATTCATGGTATTGAGAAAGGTAAATTTACTCACCGTTTTTATCCAACTTACATGTGTTGTCCAGTTCTTGATATAACATAACATGTAAACATGGTGAATGGCAAAAAGCGCGTAAAAGAAATTCCTGTAACCAAATTCACACTTCGTTTAAAAGCTGCACGACAGCTGGTAATCAATGTTGATCAAACGTTTGAGTCACGCAAAATTCAACTTACTGTCGAAACGTTTTGGTGATTTTATGAACAGTTTGAATTTCACCGGGTATAACCACACATTCAGGTGTACACAAATCGTAAAAAAAGTATCCACTAGTTAATGGGAAGATGATACATGTCTTATCTTATCAAATTTGCATTTTTGGGGATATGCTTTGCTGGCGTTTTTTGAAGAAAAAAGGAATTTGGGAATGTATGGTGTTTTGACACGTAATGATGAATTAGCCTATGGGCAAGCCATGTTTAAAATCATTTTTTCTTACCTAAAAATCATATTTATTCTAATAAGTTTGTAAATGTATTTTTTAATAATTAAATAAGAAATTGAATAAACTGACAAACAATTCATTTTTAAAGAAAAGATACGTATTGGGCACTACACTGTATTAATTGAGGTGATACAATGTACATTCCATCCACAAATCCGCATGTTGTGTTATACTCGGTGATTTATAAGTGTTAATTAAGGAATAACTGTCTTATTTTTCGATTTCATGATGCAATCAATCGACTGGGTTGCGTGATAAATTGCATAAACGCCGAAGGCGTTGATGCATAAAATTATCACGCAAGCCAATCGATTGATCAACGTCATGAAATTGAAAAATCTGACAGTTATTCCTTATATTTACATGCTTTGATTCCGCCAATCCATGTGCTCCAGGCCCTGCTTCTGTCTAGCTGTTTGTTCCACCCTGCACGTGGTTTTTTGGAACCGCGCCAATACATTGATGGGGAAATAAAGTACATTTACAATTTATAATTTTATCTCGGACAAAGACATTGGAAATGTAAATATGTGAATTTGAATCAGATTATTTGGAACCAAAATGGCGTTTCAACGGATGTACGCCATGTTATGACGTTCTAGAGAGCCCCCTTAAATACTTATTTCTCAAATGAATATGTTTTTTTAATATCTGAACTCATAGGCAATTTGCATGCTTTGTTTAACTATCTTCTTTTTTAATTGGTTTTATCAGTAGACATCAGATGTCTGAATGTCAAGCTTTGTGTTCATAAAGGATGTTAACTTTTAACACAAAAGTGACAAAATGTCCTCAAAGCTAAAGATATCACTACAAACATCTTGCTCACTCCAGTGCCATATCAGAAGAGATCCAAACAGGTATTCTATCACACAAAAAGTGCTAGTAGCTGAGTATATACCTATAGACAGCTACAAGCAGTATTTTAAGTTTATCTACAAATTTACTCTGCAAAGCACATTGTATGTATACTTAAACCAAAGTGACCTGTCTCCTGTTCTTTTTGGGTCGAATAATAGGGAGATGAGCACTCCAGATCGAAGAAATTGTATCCGTTTTCTGTTGAATACAACGACTACCAAAGACATCAACATTTAGGAAAATAATCATTGTAAAGAACAGAGGCTAATTACCGAAATAAAATAAATTTAGAGTCCAGAAATAGGCGCTGAAGTGGGCGGGGGTATTTTTTCAACATGGAATCTGTTGCCACTTATAGAGTTTATATAAATTTAGGTTTGGTCTTTTTAAACGTTTTTCTTGCCTGAAAGTGTCAGAATCTTTTATTCACTTGTTGTAGCCAGTTAATGTTAGCCAAAACTAGTAGCTAATTTAACATATCTACAATCTAATTAAAAAATCAATTTATCACCACATTTTTATCAATTCTCACAAGTTAAGAATGAAAATTGTTTTTTTCTTTATTATATTTATATATTGTCATGATCCATTATACATTAATTTAGAGTTCTCGATTGTTTGTTGATATTAAAGGTATCTTTTATTTATAGGCGATGCATTATTAAGAATATTCAACAGATTCGCAGCGTTTGTAACATCGCACTGTATTTGCCCATATTGCTCAACTTTGGGGTTTATAAATTCCTGTGAGTATTTTGTTTATTTCTTACCTCTCTTTTGATATAAACATCTCATCAAGAATTAGGGTAACGGGATAACCTCCAAGGTCGAGAAATGTTGTTTGAAAGATAAAAGCCGAGATGGAGTGTAATATAAACAAAAAATAAATTTGTCTGGTTCAATATGCATCTTATCAACATTAGTGAGCTCTTTATGTTTCCTAAAAAGGGTTCAATATTATTTTTGTAACCTCATTATATGGTAATCTAACAACCAAACTCTATGATTAACACAATGACTATTGCATTTCAATCGTCATCTTTCCTTATTTATGCAGCAATTTACCTTTATCACCTGCATATGGAGTTTAAATATTCCAGTTGTTTTTATATATACACAAGAGCATGCTCTACGTATAAACAATTTCTGAAAGGAGGTAAATTATTGACAAACAAGTTGATGAAATGAAAATATAAGCAGTTTTGTTTTTAAGTTATCATTTCTCGTAAGTCCTATGGTCGATATAATGACGTTGTCAGCAAATTCAATTATTATTGGGACAAATGCTAACTGAAGTTTTTCATATTAAGTGTTAGTTGTTCATCAATACACACTGAATTGTCAAAAGATTTTTCTTTCATTTCCCGATCATGGCAAGGCACACGTCAGTTGTAACCGGTCGGCAGGGGATGCTCACTCCTCCATGGCACCTGACCCACCTCTGATGTTTTGGAGGTTCGTGCTCTGCTCCTATTATGGGTTTTTTTTAATCTTGAATACTGTACATTATCTCCATAGGTTTTATGTGTTAAATATATCCAAATTGATGACACCTGGACCCCTGAATTATCCGTTAAATCTACACAATTGTTTATATTGACAAGCATCAGTCAGGAGAAAGAAGTAGCTGAAATAATATTCAAAATGAACAAGCGTATCAATTGTTAATTTTATTAATAAGCATAACACCCATTTAAAAATACTCTAAATATATGCCAAGTATTTCATTTTACTTTCATGTAAATGTTGATTATTTTAGACAGCATATTTATCAAGTCTGTAAAAGCCATTTATAGGGTTATTATAAGGGTCTCCATCTTCAACGAAAGACCATTCTATTATTTTATTGTGTCTTTTTATTTACTATTAATGTTTTTTTTTTTGTTTTTTTTTTTGTGCAGATTATATCTCAAAGATTATGGAACGGCTTAGACCTGCTCATTTCAGGTATGATGTACCATCATTTAAATCTTATTCATATTTTTTAATTATTTAATATTTTCTCCCGGCAGTTATCGTCTATTATTCGAAATTTTGTCTACACGGAACTCTAAGAACGACAAATTTAGGAGAACTGTAATTTTCGGCAGAAATAGAAAACATGCTGTAGTTTTGCACATATGTTTTCAAATTTTCCGAGAATATCTTGTATCTAAGCTCGGTAGGGCTCGGAATCTAAGACACAAATCATGAATGGATTTTTGAGACATTTTGTATCAAATCTTATGAAGTAAATGTATCATTATTTTGTTAACATTATCTTATCATCTTTAATATGATAGAAGATATAATGCTTACTATTACATTAGGGAAAATGTTTATCATAGCAATTTATAACTACGTGTATATAAATATTTTTATGTCATATGTTAAATACAAAGGGACCAAAAGGGGCCACAGTGAAAAATTTTTGACGCGTTATGTCTCGAAAGTTGGAAATATTTGAAAAGTAATTTTGAACAAAATATGTTCTAAATATTGTTCTAAACAATATTTAACTTTTGAGTATTTTACTGAAAATCCCCATTAAGGAGTTGAAGGGTTGGCCTCTACATATTTTTGCTACTATCTCGAAAATGTAAAAGATCTCTGAATAGTTGTTTACCAAAAAGTGTTTAGAATTTGTAGAGCTCCAAGGTGAAATGAAGAAAAGGGGGTTGAGCCTTTTAATTAAGGGGTGAGAGGGACATAGTTTTTCACTGATAACTTTTAACGACCATTATTTTTCTATATTAACTGAAACAAAACTGTTTATCTCACAATTCAGCGCCACCGCAAAATGATTTTGTACGTCATGATTTACATCAATAGGGACCAAAAGGGTCATAATACTAAATCTTTAACGCTTTTTATCTCGAAAATGAAAATATTTTGATAAGTTACATTGAACAAAAGATATTTAAAATGATGTTCTCAACAACATTTTTTTTTTTTGGCTTAATGTCTACATTAAGGGTTTTAAGGTTCCCTCCCTAAAAAATTTTTACACACATATATCCTTTTACAAATGTTTTACAAAATATACCCATTTACAAAAATATCTTTGAATAAAAGTTAAACAAAAGGTGTTTTAAATCATAAGAGCTTTAATATGAAATCAAGAAAACGTTTATCCTCTCAAACTAGCGGTGGGAAGGGGCCAACAGAATTTAATCGATGATTCTTTAATGATCAAAATCTTCTTTCACACACAGCTACCTGACGTT
Organism: Saccostrea cuccullata; assembly: GCF_032062105.1. Lineage (NCBI taxonomy): Eukaryota > Metazoa > Mollusca > Bivalvia > Ostreida > Ostreidae > Saccostrea > Saccostrea cuccullata. Next base: position 113,802 of record NW_026940919.1, read on the forward strand.
GCTTATTTTTCTTTTAAAATAATATAATAACGGTTCCTAATAATACACAAGGTACACGTCAGCGCCATCTTGATTTTTTCTTTGTCGGTCACATCATCTTGCAGCTTAGTTAAGGACTCCAGAAGTTGTATAAGTCAATACATAGCTTCGGGAAATTGATTACCGTATAAGTGGAAATTTTAGCGAGACGCAAGTTTAGCAATTTGTCCTCAAAAATTGGCAATGTAATGTAGCGAGATGTAATGTTAGTGATTTTAAAATGCTTACTAAAGAAGCTTTTACGTATAAAACGCCATTAAATTTTAGCGATATTCAAATTTAGCGATCTCAGCAGCCTCGCTAATAAAGCCAAAATTAAATCCTCGCTAAAATTTCTACTTATACGGTATGACGTCACGGTGAAACTGCACAAATAAAATCTATGCGAATAAATAATAATTTTATTTTTATACACTATTATATATAATCATTTCTTATAATTATTGTAAACATGAATTAATGTGTTACTTATCATTATAACACTACGAGGGTTGATCCAAAAGTTCGTGGAATTTTTTCATATTTTATTCATTTATGAGTAAAAGTGGTTGAAAATTACAAATGAGATTATAGACACTTTTTTAATTTTTTTAAATAAAAAATGATGTTTTAATTATTTATGATAGACACTCTATGTCAGTTGCCATAGTTTTAATTCTTCAAACTTGAAATGAGAAAAAAAATGCGCTAAGTGGTATATAAAACAAAAATTATGTCGATATTTTGATAGCTTTATCTCTTATGAATCTTACTGTGAGAGTTTTACTAGTTTTACTGGATATTTAGTTTATTCGATGATGAATAAATATTCATCTTTAAGCTGTTAGGCAACGTTTGATTTCAGTGAAATTATAAGCTTTGAGAAAATCCTGTGAACACTCTGACGTAAACGTGTATACAAGTGATACAGGCTGGATAAAATTGCATTAAGCAACTGGTTATCTAGTGCCTTAGAAAAGTAAGAAAAATAGGACTTCATGGAGGTTGAATAATTGTGCGGCCGCATTTCGGAGGTTCAGTTTTTCCTCATGGACAAATGAAGCGTTAATGGACGTGGGCCGAAGCCTTTCTGTGTTTGATATTGCTACTGAAACTGGAACATCATATGGAAAGACCGGGGATTCTTTTCAAAATATGAGTATAATATGAAGATAAGTAGGTGAGAGAGGATACCCAGGTTTTTCGTGTCTGTTTGTATAAACCTGCACATGCACGTCTCTTTTGATTCATTACTACCTTATGTAAATCAACAGTTAGGTTCAAACACAAATTCAAATAAACTCTGTCCCTTTGAAAATTTTAAATAGTCTTCTTGAAAAGGCCAAGGAATATCCAATTTTAGATTCCTCGTCACCTGAATATAGGCTCGGGATCTGTGATTATGGATCTTGCATATCATAGGCTTTTTAAACCCGCACGTTTCACGAAAGAAAATGCAGAAATCCGTTTTTTCCTTAAACTTCAATATGCCAATAAAGGAATTTGACTGAAATATTTAGTCACAAAAAAAAAAAAAAAAAAAAAAAAAAAAAAAAAAAAAAAAAAAAAAAAAAAAAAAAAAAAAAGGTCCAGTCTTGTATTCCACCGTATTTCAAGTTAAAGACTACACCTTGTATTTCCTACAAATATACATCGACCATTGCTTCCAAACTTTTCAGTTACAAAAACACTTTACATGGCCTGGATATCGACTATCTGAAAAATACCCCCCTTCGTGTTCATGTTCTTCTTCGCCCTATAACTATAGTCCTGCTGGACACGTTATTACAGGTGACGAAAATATAGTTCGATAATGAGGACCTTAGATCACTTATTTTAAAAGGTCCTAAAGATAGGGAACCCCGATCCTTCAACTGGCGTCGGAATTTCATAAATATTATGGATTCTGTTGAAAATTACGCCAGACGATGGACCAGATATGAAAAAGAAGACATTGACACCTTGTCAGAATGGATTAAATGTATCAGATCCCTGTTAAAGTCACGTATCAAAAGATTGAGGGGCAAAATGAAAACCATCTATCCTTCTGTGTTCAATAAACCAGAAGTGAAAAAAATTTAGATAGATTACATGAACATTACTGGTCCCTGCAGACAAAGCAGGTAACAACATTGTCTTCGTTTGTAAGGCTCATTATATTGCATTCTAGAAGAACTTGGACTTAATTCTACAAGTGGTAATCCTACTTATACTCATGCTTCTCTTTCTAAGGAAGAAATTCTTCAAAATCACCTAACAGTTTTGAATACTTTTAATATTCCACAGAGCCAAAATGAATTTGAACTACCTTATATATATTGGATTCCAAAACTTCATAAGAATCCTTACAAACAAAGATACATTGCAGGTTCCAGTAAATGTTCAACCAAGCCTCTTTCGTTACTTCTCACTAAAATATTAACAATAGTGAAGGAAAAACTTCAAGAGTACTATGCGACTATATATTCAAGAAGTGGTGTAAATCAGATGTGGATACTTAAAAATTCTAAAGAACTTTTGGACAATTTGAAATCACAAGACTTTACAAAAATCAACAGCTTAAAAACTTACGACTTTTCAACTTTATACACAACAATTCCCCACGACAAATTAAAATCCAGGCTTTTTGATATCATTGACAGCTGCTTCTTCAACAAAAATGGAACTCGTAAATTTACTTACCTCGTCATTGGTCATTTGAAAAATTATTTTGTTAAAACAGATTCTGATTGCACACATAAGTACTCTGAAGTTGACATCAAGAAGATGCTTGAGTTTCTGATTGACAATATCTATGTGGTTTTTGGAAACCAGGTATTCCAACAATCTATTGGAATTCCCATGGGTACAAATTGCGCTCCGTTATTAGCAGACTTATTTTTATATTCATATGAAGCAGAATTTATGCAAAATCTTATGCGTGAAAAGAAGAAAACAGTTGCTGTGGCCTTCAACTCGACATTTAGATATATCGACTACGTATTGTCAATTAACAATGGTAATTTCCATTGCTACGTCGATACGATATATCCTGGTGAGCTTGAGATAAAAGTTACCACAGAGTCCGACACTTCTGCTTCATACTCGGATATTTTACTTGAAAAAGACACTAATGGTAATCTAACAACCAAGCTATATGATAAACGTGATGACTTTAACTTTTCTATCGTCAACTTCCCTTACTTATGCAGCAATATACCTTCATCACCTGCAAACGGAGTATGTATATTTCAGTTGATTCGATACGCAAGAGCGTGCTCTACGTATGAACAATTTCTTAAACGAGGTAAATTATTGACAAGCAAGTTGATGAAACAAGAAATCAACAGTCTCGTTTAAAGTCATCATTTCGTAAATTCTACGGTCGATACAATGACCTTGTCAGCAAATACAATTTATCATTGAGTCAAATGCTGACTGACGTTTTTCATACCAATTGTTAGTCCATTATTTATACACTGAATTGACGACGGATTTTTTCCGTTATTTCCTGATCATGACAACGAGCACACGGCGGGGGGGACCGGTCGGCAGGGGATGCTCACTCCTCCATGGCACCTGATCCCACCTCTGATGTTTCGGAGGTCCGTGTTTGCTCTGCTCTTATTTTGTATATTGTTTAATGGACGTTGAGATTGAATACTATTCGTTATCTCCATTCCTTCCTTGAGAAAACAAAATGAAGAGAAAGGCAGCATTTAGTTGAATCACTTGAATTGAATTGGACAGGTTGAAGAGGAACTTCTATAAAGTTACGTGACATACTTATAAATTGACGTTACCTCAAAGTCTCCCCCGGATTCTACAACTATCCATTTTCAGAAAGCTCGTGTGACCTTATTGATAATTGGAATGTGGTGCAATTTTCCAGTATCGTAATGACTCTAAATTATAAATATAAATTTTGTTTGCATTTATCGAACTTTTGGATCAACCCTCGTATTTGAAGGTAAAATTTAAGCCGATATTATCTTGCCGTACTGACAGAGATGACGTCATATAGTAGTTTGACACGCAGTTTCTCTGTACTTAAGGGGGCCGACTATGGTTTTATTGCGTGAAAACTACAATAGCGAAACTCTTCATTTTTATACCATATATAACTGATATTAACTTTAGTGTACATGCAAAGTCTGGGCGAAATCTACCGTCCAGGTATTTCTAAGGGACCATCTCAAAATACAGGTACATTTACTATAGGATTATATAGGAAAGTCCAATTTTTAGCACTTTAAAGCAAATTATACAAATACTACAATAGCGTTTTTGTTCAAACTATAATATATGATGAGTAATACTATCTTGTACATTATGTCTAAGAAACACAAAATTCTACCGTCTTGTTACCAGAGGGGGCATCTCAAAAGGCCAAAAATTAACGAATTTTCCTGTTATTAAAGAGTGCTACAAAATATGACGCATGCATAGGATTTATACAAAAATTAAAAAAAATATGATGAAGAGATTATCAAATTCTTATGTAGTAAATTTCAAAAGCGTATGTTTATTACTTTTTATTTAATAACATCTTTATTACCCCTTTCTTTAAGAGCTTCAGTTTATCATAACGTCAAAAACGCACTATAACGACGTCAACCTACCTATCAGTTGCAAAATCGGTTTAAAATTCAGTTATATAAAATTGTAATTACATTTTTATACCTATAATTTCTTAATTTTGTTTAATTTTATGAATCAAGTGAAAAAAAATGCTTTAAAATAGTAAATACGCTTCATTTTGATATGATGCGCGAAATATTGCGGAATGAAAACTAGAGCCGGCCCCCTTAAGACGCAGATTAAGCTATTATTGCAACTTGTAAATAGCAAAATTAAAACTAAACTAGATACAATCTCGTTGCGAGCAACGAGACGTCTTCTGTCCGATTCTGGAAAATATTCCACGTAAAATTGAGCTGAAATGTGGATAAAAAAAAATTGACACACGGGCGATTGAACCTGGGGGACCAGTGTGAAAATCCAAGAAGCTATCCATTACGCTATTTGGAGCTCTTCTCTAAATTTACTTGTTTACATATGTATACTTCTAAACAGTACACCAGTCTTAGAATTTTGAAAAGTGGGTCACTATTAAAAAATTTACGAAAGACACCGCGAGTACATATTCGCGTCTTTTCCTTGTACATAGTCTTCTTTTAAATAGGTGTGATTGCTTCAATGAAATTAAAAAATAGAACGTTCTTATCACCTATATTTTATTTCGAGGTTTAGAAAGTATATTTAACACATTGTACACATTACATATCGTATCTAGCCAAGTAACACTAAAGCAGTGAAACGGCGATTAAGTTTGAGTTGGACACAGAATTGCAACGTAACTACTACGTGAAAATCCAAGTAGTCTTTTACATTACATTAAATTTATTCTTATGTTAGTTTTGTTTTAACAAACGCTCGGCTGCCTTTATAAACCCCGACTTGCGAAATGGCGGAGTTGACGGAGACAGCCGCCATTTTGGACACGCTTCAGACTTCTTTTTTATTCTGAAATAAAAAAAAAATGGAGGTGAAAAAGATATAAAAAATATATCGAATATTCGGGGGAGCGAGCCCGGCTCGCCCATGTGACAATCCAACACGCTTACCATTCGGCCATTGAAATGCTTCAAATTTTGAAATGCAAATATCTCGAGATTGCCTTTTTTGATTCTAAAACAAATTACATATTTCGCATTCACAAAAAGAGTCACTGCTACGAGAACTGCTATCAAAGAAAAATATTGGAAAACAAAAAAAGTTGAAAAATTGCGTTTTTTAAATTCGCTCCGGTAGAAACCGGAAGTTTGGACGACGCACGAAAAGGTAATTCTGATAATCTAAAAGTGATGATCTTTTGTCTCCGATAAGTCTTCAGTTTATATCTTTAGCCATTTTCGAGAAAAAGGGGCGACAAAATTGCTTTTTAAAATCAGTAAATTTCCATAACTTGGCACCAGAAGCGAATTTTTCAAATTTTTCTTCGAATGTAACAACTTCACATAATGACTAATATTTTGTGAAAGTTTCATTGAAAACCGCTGAATAGTTCTCTAGAAATCGCCTGCACAAAAAAATATGTCAAAAAAGAATAATAAGAAGAAGAAACAATAGAATCACTATAAGGTTTTCCGTGAAGACGAAAGACCTTAATAATAATAAGAAACAATGGAATAACTATAAGGTCTTCCGTGAAGACGGAAGACCTTAATAAGCGTAATTTGACTAAAATTGAATTATATAATTGAATCAATATTTAACAGTCTTATTAAATTGATAACGAATAGGACTCCTATAAAACCGCAGACATGCACTTTTATATATAAACGTACTACAATTACAGGCACAACCCTCGAAAATTTCAAAAGTTCAACGATATCCGCTTAACTGAAAATTATAATATTTTATACACCCGTAGCTATTGTCCCTACTACAGTTTGAAAAGTGCTGGGAGCAAGTTGTGCGTTGTTGGTTTTTTTCCTTAATTCTACATTATTTCATTGCGTATAATGTAAATGCACGAAGACGGCTAAATTTAATATAATTCCATAGCATAGGGAAGTAGCAATTTAAGGGTAAAAGAATTCGAAGAAAACATAATCAATGTCAAAGTGAAAAGTTATGTGTATATCGTTGGACTTTTACGATCTTTGTATCCTTTCATATTTTTTATTTATTTTAACAATGTCTCGTGACAAACAGCTGATGTGCGTCAAGTCGCTTTAGCCGAACTCTTTGCAAATTGGACTCCATACATACATACATACGCATTAGTACAATTCTTATTAAAATGAAACCCAAGAAACAAAATATCAACATTATATTGATTTTCTAAGAATATCTTAAGGTAAATTTCCAATATTGGCGTCTTTAACCTAAATGCGCTTTTTTCCGTCTAAAACACCGTGAAATAAATTCCCTGCAACCATATCCTTTCTGTGGTCAGTCATTCGAGGTCTCAACTTTCGGACAGTGGAGACACATCACACTTGCAAATATTAAATATCTCTTTTCAAACTCAATCTACTGCTTCAACAATACGAGAAATCGCCAAAGGGAGGCCGGAAAATTACATTAATATGCTAACTGGAATGACGTTTTGGATGGATCCAAGCGGCATGTTGTAATTACAATGTACCGTGAAAATTCATCAATGTAACAGATGTAACATATGAAACGAACTGCATTCAAGATCAAAAGTCAATAAAACAATTCAAAATCGGAGTAGAGCAAACAAGGACCTCCAAAACATGAGGTGGGATCAGGTACCATGGAGGAGTGAGCATCACCTGCCGACCGGCCACAGCCGCCGTGTGCTCTTTATCATGTTCAGAATATAATGGAGAAATGGTCGTCAAATCAGTACATAACTAGATACTGTCATGAGAAAGTAATACCCGCACTAAGGTGTTTGCCTCTAAATACATGTTCCTTCATAATGGGCTTTCCAAGGAAAAAGTCAAAATTTACACACATACATGTATTCGTCAAATTGAGCATAAGATTCTCAGGTGACCATATGACCTATGATCCTCTTATATGTATTTCATATACCGTATAAGTGGAAATTATAGCGAGACGCAAATTAAGCGATTTGTCCTTAAAAACTGGTAATTTATTTTTAGCGAGATGTGAATATAGCGATTTTAATTTTAGTTATCTCGGCACTCTCGCTAATAATGCCAAAATTAAATCCTCGCCAAAATTTCTACTTACACGGTACCTTAATCATTACCAGTCTGAAATAAATGAATTTAATGATGTAAATTAGATTTTAATAAATTTTTGCCCATAATTGGAACTTTTAAAATTTAGTTTCTCAACCGCAAATAATATAATTTTAGTACAAAGCGTTTTTGGTGAATTTATCAAAATGTGCAAACTTTTTTTAGTGTGTGTTCAGGCATAAAAAAACCTTCGAAAACCTTCGAAAATCCAAACCAATCAATTTGTCAATGCACCCCTCCCCCACCCCGAACCACCACCACCAACATACACACATTTTTATTAAATAAGCCTAGAGGGCAAAGTTATGTTAAGACACCGTTTGTTGTGATAATTTAAAATGTGTTTTTGTACTACTTGTATACATGTATTGTTTACATGTGAAGACCTTTTTGAAAATTTCTACATCAAATTGGGTTTACGTCACCATTTTTTTAGTAAACACACTCGGCAAACCTCGGCTTTGTACTTCATCTGATAAAGGGACGGAATCAGACAAGGTCTGCCAAATGAGATAGCACATTCTGATGGTTCAGTGTGGTGTGTTGAAATAATTCATTTTGTGTTTTAACAGAATTATTTTTCATGAAGTTGACAAGACTTATGACAGTCGGTAAGCACAAATTTAAGAATAGATTGGGGTAAAATAAACCGAAATGTAAATGTTTAGGTTGAGTTCAAATAGGGTCATCGCATGCCATAGCAGACGAATTTCACATTGTGAGGTTATCTCCCGTTGTCTACGTGAGATTCAAGTTACAGTCGCAGATCCAGAATTTTTTCGGGAGGGGCAGGGGTAAAAAAAGACCAGACCAGAATTTCCCGAGAAGCAAAGAAATTTTAAAAAAAATTAAACAAAATAAAGACAATGATGGTGGGGTTCATGTTTTCAAAGGGAAAGGATGTCCAAAATCATTTCTTTTATTTGCTTCAGTATACAGTCCCGTTTGAACAACTCTGCAAATTCCGGGAAGGGGGGGGGCAATAACTTTTGAACAGAAAATTCTAGGTATTTCTTGTTTCACATGTGTATTCCTTGTGACAAGACTTTCCTTTTGATACCAACAATTTCAACCCTTTGACCTTTGAGTTTGACTTATATTTGAGAAACTTCAACCTTCAACCATGTACATGTTTTTTATTCAGCAGATATACTTCTGGTCGAATTTCTTGTTCTCCCTTGAATAAGAAATATAATAAATTAATTAAGGTCTTCCGTCTTCACGGAAGACCTTATAGTGATTCTATTGTTTCTTATTATTAAGGTCTTCCGTCTTCACGGAAGACCTTATAGTTATTCTACTGTTTCTTATTATTCTTTTTATTATTTTTTTTCCAAAATTTTGTGCACGCGATTTCTCAAAGACTACTGGATGGAATTACATGAAATTTTCAGAAACGATGTATCGTAACATGAACTTGATCTATCTGAGCGATTTTTTGAAAATTCTTATCTGGTGCCAAGTTACGGGACATTTCCTGATTTTAGAATGACATTTTGTCTGTGGTTAATCTCACGAACGGTAAAAGATATCAATGTGAAACTTTCAGGGATGATAGATCGTGATAGATACTATCCAGGACGCGACCTTTCGTTCGTCGTCAATACTTCCTGTCGTTAGGAGATGCGAATTGAAAAAAGCGTATTTCTTAACTTTTTTGTTTTCCAATATTTTTTTATTTATTTTTGGAATATTAATAGACACCTTTCTATTGATGCTTACTATATAAGTTGTTTGATTATTGGTTAATCTGAACTCTAGATATTAATATTTGAAAATCTGAAGCGGGACCAAGATGGCGGCTGCCTCTGTCAACTCCGCCATTTCGCGAGTAGGGGTTTATGGAGGCAGCTGAGCGTTTGATTAAACGATTCTGACATAAGGATACATGAAATGTAAAAAACTACTTCGACTCTCACGTAGTAGTGAAATGGTTGGAGGAGTTACGTCCCGTTTCTTGTTTATATTATAATAGCTAATCAATAAAAATATTGTAATTAATTGGTCAATTGACAAAAGAATTATACAAGTATTATTGATAAATGATGTTCTGTTAGAAAATAATAATAGTGTTGCCAAAAGAAAGGCAGTCTGTTGTAATTTATCAATATGATATCTGATAAATTATGATCATTGATTAAGTTGAGGTACAAGGGGGCAGTACAGCCAACTGGCTGGTGTCTTCTCTTTGGTACAGAATCCAATTGGTGTAACGATCAAATCGGATTGTGCAAAATTGCTGTAGTTAGTGACTAGTTAAAGTATAGTTGCGTGACATTATCTATAGGTTTGTCATTAGGACAGAAAAGCTCTTACAAAGTTAAATCATACTGTGTAAGTATATTGTAGCCAAGTAGTCAGTGGCTAGTTAAAATGTAGCTGTGTGATGTTAGCTATAGGTTTGTCATTAGGACAGAGAAGCTCTTACAAAGTTAAATCATACTGTGTAAGTATATTGTAGCCACTTGGCTAGAGTTATATAGGCAACTTGGTAAGCAGTAATACACCAGGCAGGTGTTAAAGGCTAAATCAAGAGGCACCAGGCAGATAGATGTTGACTTATATAGTCAGTTATACGAGTATAGTGAGGCATTTATCAGATGGCACAAGGCAGGTACCGGTATTAACTGAAGATATATAATTATACAAAGCACTTAGGTCATTTGATTTAAAGACACCAGGCAGGGTCATATTATTAGCTGTATATATTGCATTCAATGATATCCCTAGTAAAACTCGGTAATCCGAGCACGGACCTACTGACCGCTCAGATCCGACACGTTACAGTAGTACGTTGCAATTGAGTGTCAATCTTAAAACTTAATTTCCGTTTCACTGCTTTAGTGTAACTGGGCTAGATACGATATGTAATGTGTATAATGTGTTACATATACTTTCTTAACGTCGAAATAAAATAAAGGCGCTAAGAATGTTTTATTTTTAAAATTTAATTGATGCTATCATACCTATCTAATAGATCAGTCCAAAGAAAAGGCGCGAATATTTACTCGTGGCGTTTGGCGCGAAATTATGAATGCTTTTTATAATTCTTAGACATACTGTTGCAAAAGTACCGTGGTATACACAGGTATATTTAGAGCAGTACTCCCAATAGCTTAATGGTTAGCGCGTTGGGGATATAAAAGTAAAAAAAAGCGCATTCACGTTGGCGACATGGTTTCAATCCTCCTTGTGACCAAAATTTTGAATCTCTTTTCAGCTCGATTTTACGTGAGTTTCTTTTCCTAAAACGGACGGAAGACCTCTCGTTGCTCGCAACGAGATCGTATCTAGTTATTATGTTCCCCAAACGGAGTTTGGGAACATATTGTTTTTACTCGGTTTCTTATTATTATTATTATTATTAGGGTCTTCCGTCTCAGCGGAAGACCCTTCTATTATTCTATTGTTTCTTTTTCACTTTTATTATTATTATTATTCTTCCTTTTTTTTCTTTACAATTTTTGTGCAGAAGATTTCTCGGAGATGGCTCGACCGATTTACTTGAAAATTTCAGGAAAGGTGTATCTTTATCTAAACCTTATACGTTTTTTTCATTTTTTTGAAAATCACTTCCGGTCGAGAGTTATTGCCCTTAATTCAAAATTTGAGGACCTCTTTGTCTGCGATAGAACTCAAAAACGGTTAAAGCTAGAGCACTGAAATTTTCTGTGATAATGAAGGACATGTTCCCATGTTGCAACAAGGTTTCCGATTTTTCGGAAAATGTGTAGTATGGAAACGGCCAAGGGTTGAAAGTTAGGAAACAAATCAAGAGTGAATTTTCGAGACATTTTGTATCATATCTTTAAAAGTATAGTCATTTTGTTAAGAGATACTGAACAATATTTGTGCAAAATGTCAAGTTCTTTCAAATGATGTCAATCAAAAAGTGCTGACTCATCAAATTAGGGATAAAAAGGACCCCGAACAATTTGTTGTATAACTCTTAAACGATCGATATTTTGTGATTATTTATAGAAACAAAAATGTTCCTCTTAACAGAACAGTCAATAAATGAACTTGCAGAAAAACAAACAGAAATAGAAGAAATAAGAAAAAAAGGTTTAAAGGACGATGTATCAGGTCAAAGGTTAAATGGATTGAGGAAGGAGAAAAACCATCAAAATACTTTATTAGTTTAGAGTCAAGAAACTATGTCAGTAAGCAAATTCCAAAAATAGAAAGAGATGATGGATCATGTGTTTCTACTCAGAAAGATATTTTAGAGGAAACAAAGTCTTTTTATGAAAGTTTATATAAAAAAAGGGAAAATGTTGAATCTGAAAATATTCATGAAAAATTAAAAAATTATAAAGATATTCCCAAGTTAAGTAAAGAGGAATCAAATAGTCTTGAAGGTCCAGTGACAAATTCTGAAGTTCTTAATTTCCTAAAACAAATGAAAAATGAGAAGAGTCCTGGCCCCGATGGATTTACTTGCGAGTTTTTCAAATTTTTTTGGAAAGATATAGGTTCTTTTTATTACAAGAGCAATAAACAATTCATATGATCTAACACATTTTACAGAGTCAAATAAACTTGGAATTATAACTTGTATTCCGA